>NC_081345.1:75202205-75209104 GCF_029784015.1 Lycium ferocissimum
TAAGAAAGAGGATAGGAACTAAGAAGAGTTCGACAAAGAATGAGAGGATATGAAATAAGACTAGTGATCCCATAGTATAAAGTAATGAGATCAAAGAACTAAAGCGAGGACAACCATTTCAAGAACTAACGAAAGCGTCATAAGCTCGCAAACTACAAAGATTCGAGGACGAATGTTTCTAAGGGGGGAAAGATGTTACATCTCACACTTTTAGAGCATGAGCATGCCACGTATTGCACCATATTAATGGATTATCGGAGATGTCCCATGAAGTTTTGGAAGGTACAAGCCATGGAAAGTACGTAACAATGAAGTAAAGGATGAATTACGATCTCGTAAGTCGTAATCGGGAAGGACGACCATGGAACCAAAGGCCATGACCATTATCAAATATGATTAATGCTAAACATCATGTATGGATAGTTTTGAAAGATTCCGGGACCAAGCAAATCGAAGAAAATAAGTTTGTCGAAAAATTTGGAAAAAGGGCAGCATCTCTCGGGTCAAATTTGGAGGGGGATATCTCCAGGTATATTAGGAGTTTTAAGGTGTTTCAAAATCCTAAAATGAAGTTCGTCGAGTCTAGTTTCCAACACAACAAACCGCTCGTCAAAAAGACATCGAAGTAAGGAGTTATGGCCATTTTAATATAACCCATCCAAGCTGCCAAATGGCTTCCATGGGTCCCATTTTGGAAAGTTGGTGGAACCGACTTATGAGGGGTACAAAAATGTTATGACCCGTATTTCGTACGCTTGGATAATTCGGGATAATTGCGAGAAGTTAAAGGCAAGACTATTTCAAAAAAAAATTTTATGTACAAGCGGGTTGTGAATATTATTTATAAACCTTATTAGTATGGAAATGTTGGAAAAGGCCAAGGGTAAAAAAGGAATATTCACTAAAAGGTTCATGGTAATAATGTGAAAGGCTAGGGATAAAATAGTAATTTCACAAGGTTCAAGAAAATTCTTGAAGGGCCAAATCTTACATAAGAAGACACTTGGCCTTCTTTATCAAATTTTCAAGAAAAAGGGAGAAAATTCTAGAAAAAGAAAGAAAGAGGGGGCAAAGTATGAATATAGTTGGACTAAAGTGTACATTACAAGACAAGTGGTTATATTTGTATTTTGGGGAGAAAGTTCTAGAAGGAAGAAGAAAAATGAGAAATTAGTCTTCCTTATACAACTTGAGAAAATTCAAGGAAAAAAAAAGGAAATTTCTAGAGAAATGAAGAAAAAGGGGATCATGTGCCTATATTTTTATTTTGAGGGACTTAATCATAAATAGGGATAAGTAGAGGAGGACACATATATAAAGATGAGAGATTATCATTTTAAGTGGAGAAAAAGAGAGAAAGAAAGAAAAAATGGAGGGTTCGGCCATAGCTAGGGGAAAATTGGCCATGGAAAATTGATTGAGAAAAATTATTTCCTACTAGTTTCCCTACCTAATGGAAGGTCCTCTACAACATGGAGTAGTTGTTGGGATAAGAAAGCATTGATTGTGCAAGTTGGAAACTCTAGCCAAGTTGAAGAAGCAAATGGAAAAAGGTAAGAACTAACTTTCTTTTAAGTGTTATGAATGTTTGGTGCATGTTGTAGTATGGAAAAATGAATGAAAATATGGAAGCATGCATAGAATAAGGTGGCCGTATAATGTGTGGTGACCGTGTGTGTGTATATGTGGTGTGTGATCATGCATGCAACGTGTTGTGTAGAGAGAAATGGATTAAGTGTATGTAGCATGATTGGTTGTTGTTATATCAAGAAATGAATGAAAATTTATGGAAATGTGTATGTGGTAGGTGATGGCCGAATGGAAGTGATGATGGTAGAATGTGGTGAATTAGTTTTATTTAGTGTTTTGATTGTTATAAATGATTTATGTGTGTTAAGGAATGTAGGAAATTGGATGAAATTTATGAATCATATACGTGTGTGTTGTGGCCGAATAGAAGGTGGTTTGGTAAGTTATGGTAAATTGATGTTATTTGACATTTTAGTTGTTGTCATTATGGATTATGTGATGTTGAATAAAGGTTTGGTAACTTGGGAGTGGCTTATATTTTGGGTTGCTTGAATGTTTTGTGAATTGAATTGAATTGAATTGAATTGAATATGAATGGAATGTTGTTAGTAAGATTGTTGGCATTGTTATTGGTTTGGCCGAGTTGAATTCTCGGATTGTTGTTAATGGATGAATTGGGCCGAGCCATATTCTCGGGATGGCGCATTTACAGGGGAAATCTTTTGCGAAATTTTGTAGACAAATGGGCATTCAAGATTGGATTCCTAAAAGCTCTAATCAATATTTGGTAAATGTGACCAAATTGTAGATTTTGGCGAACTTGGAACTGGAATTTGGAGTAGCGTAAGAGGCGGAAAAGGTATGTAAGGTTTCACCTTCCTTCTTTGGCATGTCTTAGACATAATAGGCTTGAATACGCGCCTCGGGGATGATTCCATTCCTAGAAATCCGAACTTGAAATTTCCCCTTTTTCATTCAATAGAATTGAATTAAGTTTGGTGTGTTTTATTGAAATAATTGTTTAAACATCTCTAACTTACCCAAATGGAACCGAGTGACCCTTAGATCTTCATAAGTGACTCCATGAAGCTTAACGTACGTAAATTGTGTACGCCACCTCAGTTAACTCGAGGTGGGCCCACTATTCCTGAATTCTCTCTTATTGTTCCGTTTGGTTTATTTTCGTACTATAACTAAAGGAAACTTTTGGTTATCATTCCGACTACTAAATAATAGTTGTTTTAACTAGTCCATCGATTCAAGGCTTGATTTTCTTCTTCTAAAAGTTCACAAATGTTTTCCAAAATATTCATTCTTCTCCAAATCCAAGTTTTACAATCTTTTTGAAAGTTTTTATGACTAAAATAACGACTATGATTCTATGATGACAATGACGATGTCAGATATGAGAAAATGTCTATGACACGACATGACATGACATGATGTGATACGATATGATATGTTCTACGTTCTATTAATGTTGTCCTTCGTTGATGGTCTCATCTTAGAATAATTGTTCCCTCAAGGCGAGACAAAGCGACCATGATTACTCAATGCGATCGGAGGTTTCCGACCTTTCGTCGCTCAAATGAATACATGCTTTGACTTTTCGGGCCATCATGCCCATACACATACCTCGTATATGCACATGGGGTGGGGGAAGGATACATGGGGGGAATGGGAAGGGAAACATGTTTCATTGCCACACTGGTCGACTGGTTTATCATCCGGACGGGACGCGGAATTTATGGGCGAACACGGAGTATTTATTTACGCACGCGGGGGCGTAAATGACTGTCGGCTATGATACTATATGATATACTATGACATGATATGACATAAGTTCTATTTTCTATGTCTATGAAAAGAAATGATTTTTTTCTAAAAAAGGAAAGACAAGTGCATGGCATAACGCCCGCTGAGCGCATTCACATGTACAAAGTTATCTCTTTATCTCATCACGTATTCTACGATCCCATGGTATTGTCGTTCATACTTATGTTCCCGTTTGTATTATTTTTCATGCCTTACATACTCGGTACATTGCTAAATGTGATCCCTGTCTTCTTCTGGGGTTACGTTTAAATGCCGCGAAATACACTGCACTCAGTAAAAGCCATTCTTAGAAAGACGTTCAATGATTGTCAGACTCATTTATTGCACAGGTATAGTCGATTATATGTCTTTTGTGCGGTTTGTTCGAAGTTAGAGACTTTGCGGAGTCGTGGGTTTAGAGTGTCAACTTTGAAAATGGTCTGTTCGTACTTCAGCATGTTTTTATTATACATTATGTTACAAAGTCCTTACAGCTTGTTTGTGTTTAATTTGAGAAACGTCAAAAGATTTTGAAAATTTTACTATGTATTTGACTTTCATTTGATTTGAGAATCCAAAGGGATTATGTGAATAATAAGAGTCCGCGCGTTCGCTCGGCTCCGAATACGGGGTCGGTGCCCATCACACCCTAGTAAGATCGGGGTGTGACAAAGTGGTATCGGGCGAGGGTCGGTCCTAAGGGTTGTACTCCAAAGTCGTGTCAGCAGTCCCGTTTATGGATGTGAAGCCGGCCACATTTATAAACGAGGTACAACGGGCATTTAGGAATTGTTGACCTTCTTTTTGTCTTGTGATTGTGCGATAGCCAAGTACATGAAATAAGACTTTCCTATATAAACCCGGATATACGACGGAAAATGGCAAGTCACGGAGGTAAGTCTGGATAATTGTTCTGTACTTGGAATTGGAAGCACTGAATGACTGGAATGTGTCATAAGGCCGTATGTTCTGCGAAGTGTTATCAATATTTGCGACGTACAGATTTTGAATAGTAGTCATGGTAAAGGAGGTCCTACCAGAATGGATTTGTCTAACAGGAAGAAGCGCGAAAAGGAAATACGACAACAGGCAATAAGCGAGGTGCGACATTTCAAGAAAGGTTATGGATTTGGCATGACGATGAAGGTGCGATCACTACCCTCGGGAATCTGGAGTCCCAGGACGGGAAGTAGTCATACACACAAGTGGGAGGTGAACATTGGGAACCGAAAAGGGTAAAACAGTAATTGTAAAAGAAGGACGCGTTACGAAAATGTTTCGAAATTTGTAAGGCTTTAAATTGCTCCAGATTAGGTAATAAAGGTCAGACGCGATTATATCAGTATTAAGGCACCGGATTCCACCAAAGTTTCGAGGTTAAGCGTCTTTCAGCAGAGTAATTTACATGATGGGTGACCGGGAAGATGCGAGAAATTCGATATATTCGAGACCAAGAGACAAATGAGAAGTTAGGGTAGCCCTGGGGAAACTAGAGCATGAGATGATTGGGGACCGTAAGAAGACGCGTAGGATGAGCGCGTACTTGCTCGGCCGAAGAAGACGGAAGTGCATGTCCGCGCCTTTGGAATTAGATAGGCTTGAACGGCCGGACGTATTTTATGGGCTAGTTGAAAGTAATTGTATATATATATATATATATATATGAAGGTGTAGGATATCCCAGATATGATTGTATCAGTGGACATGCGAGTCCCAGCAATCGAAGCTACGATATAAAGGCGCAAACGAGTAAAGATGCGGATTCGATGACGATGAGTAAATGGTACCGATGTTGCAAAGTAGTACGTTATTATTTCGCTATAGGTTGAGATTGGAAATTCTAGTATAACGACAATTGGAAAAGAAAAAGAGTGAGTAAATGGAAAATGAAGAGATCAAAGTGACGGAAGGAAGAGAAAGGTAAGAAACCTCGGTAAGTGAAGCTCCCGAGAAAACTACCGCAAAACACGAGGCTATTGGGGAAAGGAGTCGAGATAAGCATGTGAACAAGGGATAGAATGTGGTAGTGACGATGTTGTAAGACTTCGGTGTTGAAAGGTATAAGCGAAGACTTCGTAAAAAGATTTGTCGGCGGATAAGAGCCCCGCAAGGGGGAGAACGTATTATAGGCTTCAAGTCCAATGAAGGAAACTTGTTAGCCCGGAACCCGAGTTTAAAGCATATTGGCCTATCAAGTGAATACATGAAGGGAGTAGGAACGAGTTGGTGCAATGGATTAGGAAACCTATGACACGGAATGAGGACTCGTATGAGCCTAGGAGTTAGATAATAAAAAAGAAATAAAGTAAGGGATAAGGAATCGGCATAAAGAGAAAGACAACTATAAAAGGGACCCCCCAAAAGTATTATGACACCCCATGAGATCAGTTGAACATTCGAGGACGAATGTTCTAAAGGGGGGAGGATGTTATGACCCGTATTTCGTACGCTTGGATAATTCGGGATAATTGCGAGAAGTTAAAGGCGTATTTCCAAAAAAAAAAATTATGTACAAGCGGGTTGTGAATATTATTTATGAACCTTATTAGTATGGAAATGTTGGAAAAGGCCAAGGGTAAAAAAGGGATATTCACTAAAGGTTCATGGTAATAATGTGAAAGGCTAGGGACAAAATAGTAATTTCACAAGGTTGAGAAAATTCTTGAAGGGCCAAATCTTACATAAGAAGACACTTGGTCTTCTTTATCAAATTTTCAAGAAAAGGGGAGAAAATTCTAGAAAAGAAAGAAAAGGGGGCAAAGTATGAATATAGTTGGACTAAAGTGTACATTACAGGACAAGTGGTTATATTTGTATTTTGGGGAGAAAGTTCTAGAAGGAAGAAGAAAAATGAGAAATTAGTCTTCCTTATACAACTTGAGAAAATTCAAGGAAAAAAAAAGGAAATTTCTAGAGAAATGAAGAAAGGGGATCATGTGCCTATATTTTTATTTTGAGGGACTTAATCATAAATAGGGATAAGTAGAGGAGGACACATATATAAAGATGAGAGATTATCATTTTAAGTGGAGAAAAAGAGAAAAGAAGGAAAAATGGAGGGGTTCGGCCATAGGCCACAGGGGGAAAATTGGCCATGGAAAATTGATTGAGAAAATTATTTCTACTAGTTTCCTACCTAAATTAAGGTCCTCTACAATACGGAGTAGTTGTTGGGATAAGAAAAGCATTGATTGTGCAAGTTGGAAACTCTAGCCAAGTTGAAGAAGCAAATGGAAAAGGTAAGAACTAACTTTCTTTTAAGTGTTATGAATGTTTGGTGCATGTTGTAGTATGGAAAAATGAATGAAAATATGGAAGCATGCATAGAATAACGTGGCCGTATAATGTGTGTGTGTGTGCACAGTGTGTATATGTGGTGTGTGATCATGCATGCAACGTGTTGTGTGGAGAAATGGATTAAGTGTATGTAGCATGATTGGTTGTTGTTATGTCAAGAAATGAATGAAAATTTGTAAAATGTGTATGTGGTAGGTGATGGCTTAGAGATAAGAGTGATGATGGTAGAATGTGGTGAATTAGTTTTATTTAGTGTT
>NC_081345.1:75209204-75232128 GCF_029784015.1 Lycium ferocissimum
CCTATTGGATGGTTCGGGGTTTGGGAAATTTGGAATTAAAAAATTGCAAAATTTGGGCGGGTGGTGGAAAAAGGTTTAAAACTCTTGGGGAGGGTTCCCAAGGGCTCGAAGTCCCCAGTCTTTTCCGAGAAAATAGATACGAGACTTGGATTTCCCGGGGAGGGGGGACGGGTGTTTCTAAAAATATCAATTTGAAAGGTGTCATGAGATTGGTAAAAAAAGGAAAGCTTTACCTGGGGAAAATTTTCATAATTGTGATAAAAAATAACCCAAAGTAGCCTATAGTTAAAATTTTTCGGATTTGGGAGTCGTACTAAAAATTTTCCTTGTATCCTCTCGCGAGGCCCCCAAAAACCCTTTCCCGGGGAATTGTGCCCTAAAATGATATTCAATTACGGAACCCGGTTGTCATATGAAGAAGTTCCTATTTCTATCTTAGATCACCAGATTCGTAGGTTGCGAACCAAACATGTAGCTTCCATAAAATTACAACAACAACAACCCAGTGAAATCCCACAACATGGGGTCTGGGGAGGGTGAGAGTCTGCGGAACACGACTCACCCAATGGTAGGATATAGGCTATTTACGAAAGAACCTCGGCCTCGATAGAAAGCATAAAAAGGAGTTAGATAAGACCAAGAAATTCAAAACGATATGGAAATGAAAATAACGAAAGCGACTAACCATGATGAAACGGTTGCAAAAGGGGAAGTATCTATCCTGAAGCTTAAAGTAAAAAATTACTTTGGAGAAATAAGAATGTAAAAGAAATGACTTGAGAAGCCGAGGAAGATATAGAGTCTAGATATGCTCATTTGTTTCTAGCTCTCGAGTAGATATAGACTACGACACCATCATCTTCAGGTATGCATTATTTATCAGTTACTCTTGTTGGTCGTGTGGGACCAATGTTGTTATTGATTATTGTAGCCCTGTGTGGTTTTATACTGTGTTGTTGGATTGTGTGGCTGGTTGGTAGTAATGTGATTATAGAGGAGACTCTGCCGAAATTTTTGTAGACTCTTAAGAGTACAAACATTCGAGGATGAATGTTTCTAAGAGAGAGGATGTTACACCCCGTACTTTCCTACGTTAAGTTTCTTCTTGAGTTGGTTACTATAGATACGGAAAGCAGAATTATCTTCGTGGTTATATGAGATTAGACGTGTTCATCTTGAGCATACGAAGGTTTAAGTTCATGATTGGAATGTGTTGGAAGGATTAGAGGATGAATGAATCGAAGAGCATAAGTTTTGTCGAAATTTGTTGTTGAGGGCAGGAATACGTACCGAATTTGAAAATACGGTCCTTACTTCTCTTGGCAGAGAGGCAAATATTGTTGATGGAAATTACAGACCATATATGAAAATACGGTCCGTATCTATGGCCATATTTTTATGTCGGCTGCATTTTCTATTTTTTCTATATTTTGTGTATCCCTCATTTTATTTCATTTTCTCCACTTCCCCTGATCTCTAACCCTCTAGAAAGTTCTCTCCAACATATCCAATCAACTCCTAAGAAAAATGAAGGATCAAAAGAGAAGATCAAGTGTTTAAAGGTTCTAAAGTGATTATGGAAGCTTGTTTCTCCCTCTTAGTGGTTTTTGGAGGAAACTTCAAGGTGAAACACTCTTGGAATTGCTGTGTTCTTGAGTTTTGAGGTAAGATTATGTTTTAACTCCATGCTTATGAGTTTATATAATGGTTATGCTATGTTTGGAGGGAAAAGAGTTGGAAGAAAGGTTCAAAACATGAATTTGAGTTTATGTGGAGATGTAATCTAACTTGAGTCATGTTGTTTAATATGCTTTTACGCTAAAACCTTGTTGTAAGGATAATAGTTGGTGTTGAGATCATATTGAGGATGTTATAATTGGTATAATTAGAAGAATAAAGTGTATAAGTGTTGTATACAAAGTGTATATTGGGCTGTTTTGATGAAAATATTGGGGGGAGTAGCGATGTAGAATTAAAGAGACATATATGAGGTTGTTGTTAAGTTGTTGACTATTAGGTGTGCTATAGTGACTAAGGAGATTGGAATACTAGCCCGACAGTACCATTGTGGGATTTTGGTTGACGACTTGAGCTATGTTAAGGCCAACTTTCCTTCTTTTGGCATGATCCTCTTGAACTAAGCGTAAACATAACGCTACTCCATAATGATTCCATTCTTAGTAGCTAGGGCAGTTGCATGTTAATTCATGTTCTATAATGTTGTTTTTCCATAAGTCTTTCTTCGGATTCAGTATGATTCATAGAGTCACTTGTTGATGAAAATGATATCTCATAACGATGTTCGGAGGTATAACGACCTTACGCCATTCCGACAAATTCAGGATGTACTCTTACCATATTTATAGACCCATGACCCCTCAGGTGTTATATGCGCGTCTATTATGTATTATATATATGGGGTATGGGGAAGGTGACAGCGTTATATACGCACTACCACCTGATCAGCTGGTCACATGATGATGATGCCCGCGGCCCGATATGTTTGTCCGACCAATGCGTGGCGTGACTAGTGCCGAGTTGGGCACCCGGACAATGCATCATCAATCAGAGTTCACACACAGTGCAGCTTACGCGTATACAAATATCCGCTTATTTTGTCTCCAATTATTTCAAAGCTGTCCGAAACACACTCTCAAACCCAATCATATATATACATATATCGAAAGCGAGCAAGGCTGTCGGATGGCGCATTGGCCCAAAGCATATAACATACAAACCCATACGTGGGGTAGGCACACAACCCCGCGTATACGTCCTACGGACCTGCAAGCACGGACAAACGAGAATCACGTGACGGGACGGGGCCCGCCGTGCCCACCGAACAAAAAATACGGATGCGGCGAACGAGTATATACCAAAATGTGGCTCCGAAATGAAAGGAGCACTCCAACACGACGGAATAGGGTGTCCTAAGGCGGCGGATCACCCAAGCCCAGGCGTACGTACTGCGGGCGTGAAACGCGACCCCGAAGAAAGGGGGGTCGATGCGGAATATGTGCGAGTGTGCAAAGCGAGAAAATACGGTAAACAAATACGGGTCACACTCGAAACGAGAGCAATCTGAAAGTAAGTACATTTCCAAAATGCCAAATGTTTATTTTCAAAATACAAATCATGCATAGGGCACGGAAATATGGTCGCCACGTCGATGGCGCCATAACACGGCATAACACCGAAGGTTTCAAATCTCCGTATCCCGTCACACGTCATAACACGGCATAATGCCAAACACGGCCAAACGAATATAAATGGAACCCGGCCTACAGCGAGGAGCTCGGTGAACCATAACACATCATAACACGAAATATATCATAGTGCGCACGACAACATAACCGGCCGGGATCCGGTGAAAGATGTACCAACAAAAAGCACGAAGCAGTACGTGAGAAAGGCAACCATATGCATAAAATCATTATCATAGATTCAAAAAGTAAGTAAAATGACCATACTTGGAAATCGGGAAAATCGTCATATAAACTCTTTCAAACGTCATGAGGAAATGTACAAAGGAAGGTCGCGGGACCCACGGACGAGTGTCGACCCGAGCCGGGCCGCCTATGGAAAACATACTCATCATACGCCATACAACCTCCCACAAAGATATCGAGGCAATCCGAGCCTTTCGTGAAAGTTACGGCGGTTAAATAGTTTCAACATTGTTTAAGAATAAAACTCTTTTGAAAACCAAACTTTTATGCAATTTTAAGAAAAATCAATTATTCCAAAACATCAAAGCCAATATTTTATCACATCAACGTACGAATACCGAGAGACAAACGCGAATCATAGACATGCTCAGACTGTGAGAATAGAATTTCCTCGAGGCTCGTATCGTAGCCTATGTACAACTAAGACATGCCCAAAAGAAAGAAGAGTTAAGCTTTACATACCTCGCTCGCACACAACGCTAATCCAAATCAAACCTATATCTCGAATTCTCCAAGATCTACATAACATCAATAAATACCAACGTCAACTATAAGCATTCAGAAGCTCATTTCAAACTAACACATAATTCTATAGAAATTTGGGCGGAATTCCCACAGAAAATAGACCAACCCCGAGAATTCAACTCGCCAAATTCAACAACACAACAACACAACAATCATTCCAACAATATCCACAATCAATTCGAAACGCATTCGAACATTAAAAATTCTTCTCCACACATTCCAACAACATTCCAATTATGCTCACTACAACTACATACATACAAACCAACATGTAATCAAACTAACACATACTCAATTACCAATCCAAAACCATTCAAACAATATTCAAGAACTCTTTAAACAATTCACACAATATTTCCAACAATCCAACAAATGCTCCAATCCACCCGAAATTGTCCCCAAACCCGAGAACCTCAACTCAACGCATTCCTTCGATTTCAAATCATGATTTACTCCAACAATCCACACACTAACCATGTCATTTCCATAAATATAAAAATTACACTAAATACACAAAATCTTCCAAATCAGCCCATAACATTTACAATACCAACTTGAATCATTAAACTCTCATTTCAACATGGAATCCACATAACAACAACAACCAAAATTCCAAGAAAACTAATTCATTCCTTGACACACACATAAGAGGCCATATTCGGGCCAACACACCTACATACATACTTCATGATTTTCATTCATTTCAACACTCTACAATAACCAAACATGCTACATAAAACTTAGTTCATCACTTAGACACACAACACACACATACACACGGCCAAACACCATAGTACACGGCTCAACTTCATCATGCCATATCTCATGAATTTCATCCATATTAACATACAACAACACACGCCAAACCTTCCATAACTCATAAAACAAGATTAGAACTTACCTTTCTTCACAACTCCTCAACTTGTCTAAAGTTGGCCAAGGATGAAAACGAGTAGTCCAACGCTTGAAACAACAACTCCACGTTACTAAGCACCCTCCAAATAGTAGGTTTGCTTGAAGGAATAATTTTTTTGATGGCTTACTCTTGGTCTTGAAAACTTGCTCCTATGGCCGAACCCTTCAACTCTTTTTTTTCTCCAAACTTCTTGAGTGTTCTAAGGGATGAAGATAATGAAAATGATCCCAAGTCATCCTTTTTATTACATATAATAGCCAACCATGTGGCCATATCCCTCCAAAGGTGGCCGGCCATGGCCCTTATTTCCCAATAATTTCCAACTTCCAAATACTCCATCTTTGGTCCCAAATTTTTCCTAAATGTTCCATGCCATCAAACTCATGCACACATAGGTCTTACGACAAAATCGAAGGTCAAACGTCTCGACTTCGCATCCCGGAATGGTCTTACCCCTAACTTATCATAATTAACCCGAATCGTCCCAATGTTCCAAATACGGGATATAACATCCTTCCCCTCTTTTAGAACATTCGTCCTCGAATGTTCAACTAGTCTTATAAAGTCGTATAAGGATCTCGGGGATAATTCCCTTTTTTGCCATAACACATAGCCGTACCAGCTAATCATACTCTTTCTTCCCTCCTTTATCTCATTGCCAGTTCTCGAGTCATCTCCTTAACTTTCGAACTCCCTCTTCATCGCTCCTTGGCTTAGATCTCGTCTTTCAACTTCCGATCACACATTATGCGCAATCCTAACTTCTCGTTTCGGCCTCTTCATCCGAACTTGCAAGATCTCCGGAAAACTTCCGGTGGGTCACCCATCCCGAATTTGCTCTCGTCCCGACGCTTAACCTCGGAACTCCAATGAAATACGATGCTTTACCCCCGCATAACCGCGTCCACCCCATCACATGACTTTCATCACATAACTGAGTAAATTGAAGCTCTAACAGATTTCCAAACGCCCTCATAACACACTTACTATTTTAGCCCTCTCCAACCTCGACACTTCTCTCTTTACGGACGATACGCCTACTCCCATTCCCGATACCCAAATTCCCTATGGCAACGAGACATACCTTGATCGCCGTTATTTATAAATACCTAATTATCGGCTTTCGGATCCCCACTATCAAACAACATTCGTACAACAACACACATACGTAAGAATATTACAATAAAGGCTCGTATACACAATCGTATCCGCATTCGGTGCGCCTCGGATCCCGCCTACCTGCCAAAGCGTGTATGCGGTTCGAAGGACCGCTAGAATCGGGGACTCGCCGCGACCTCGCCACGGCCTACGGTGCCGGCACACCCCGACCCATACGCATAGCTACCGAAGAAGATGAGCCGGCAATTGACCGTGGGGTGCAGCCGCGCCCACCTGGGGCCAACCCTAACCGGTCCAATCTCTCATCAGATGGCCCGACGGCCACAAAAAAACAACCGCCGCTGGCACGGAAACACTCTCCCAGCGAGGCCTCCGCGGTGGGGGCACGGAGGTCTAGGTGGTCTCGGGCGACCGGAACCTCGCTGCCGGGGACTGGGTCACAGGAACTCGATCCGCCCGGGACGGTCTACGCCGTCCGTATCGCCTACTAACGAGGCTTGTGTATCCGGCACAGCGAGCGTGAAATATCCACCGTGATCGACGTCGCCGCCTCGGGGAATCTCTCGTACCCCCGGCGATCCGGCCCTCTTAGGCGGCCTCCTATCACGATCCCCTCACCCATCCGGCCGACGCTCGATGCATCTTCCATCACGGGCGTGCGCTGCCGCAATGGCGATGTCCGTATCGATCACACGCCATCGTCATGCGAGCCTATCAATCAAGTAGCTGTCAACCCTATCACATATCGATGCATTGGCCGGCCATATCCGCCACTATGGCAGTGCATATCGGGCCGGAGAATCGAACTCCCAAGTATACTCACGAACACTCCGACCCTCTCGTCGTATCCGCAAAAATCTATCATCCCTGCGCCCTCCGTAACTCCGGGCAGTGAAAGGGGCGGAGAAAACCGTAAACTCGTCCGCGTGGTCGGGGGAAGCACCCTCACCCCCCGGATAGCTCCTAGGACTCATACCAGTTAAGTGCAATATCCCGTAACCCGTGCGAGGCTAACTCGACGGACTCGGTCTCTCGAAGCCCGACCGGTCCCCGATGAGCGTCTCGTCCGCCGAACGAAATCATGGGGTCCTCGTCGGCTTAAACCCGAAAAACTCGGCTTACATGTCAAGAAGTCGGGAACCCTCAGGCTATCACGCTTGTCATCATCATCGTTACCTCCGCGCGTCCGCGAGCTTGTCTGCGCCACTATCGTCGTCAACAACCGTGCGGCCTCTCAACGTCCCGTCCCCGCACGCGCCGGAGCCGGGCGCCGGGAGGGCTCGCTCCAAAGATCCCCTCGGTGGGCGGAGTGGCCGAACCTTCCGACTGAAGTACAATACCGGGCGTAGTCCGAGCACGAGCCCGTGTCACGACCCAACAAGAGGGCCATCACAGGTACCCGATACTAGCTACCGAGCACCCTTTATCATACTATCTATCACTCAACTCCGTGCATCATAATTTCCCGACATACTTACGGTGAAATGGTCACTAAATATCTTCACAAAACATGGATAAACACGTAAGCTCTCGAGGTGTCAAAAGTTATATACAAAAATATATCTAATGCGGCCAGACACCTATTACCCACATATGTACCTACGAGCCTCTTACCGGAATACCGAACATTAGGACGGGATAAGACCGCCGTGCCCCAAAATATGTACCCAAAAGAATGTACCGATTTGCCACAACTCCGGCAGTAGTGGAGTGCTTAAGCAAAGCCACACATAGGCTACTATGTATCCGTACCGTCTCTCCGTCGTCCGTGGGCATGAACACGACGTCACGCATAGCGGGGACGTCAAGACAGTAAGTACCGAGTATGTAAGGCATGAACAATAATATAATAAGGGATACAAGTATGAATAATAATGTAATGGAAATATAAAGCATATCGTAAAATAAAAAAAGAGTAACATGTATACGCGAGCGCCTGTGGGGCGATGTCATGCTTAGCGTTTTTTTGAAAAACATTTCTCGTTCATATATTCAGAAAATATGCCGAGGAACGTCGGCCGGATCCATTTAACCACATGTGTCCCGCGTCCGGCATCCCGCGTCCGAGGATGATAAGTTACACCAATCGATCGGTGGTCACGCGTCTATAAACGCCTCCCTTTTTTTCCCCATATTCCCATATATATATATATATATATATATAAACCTTTGTTTTGGAAAAATACGGACATTTTGGAAAACATTTATGAATTATTAGGAAAGGGATTATGCCTTGGAGTCATAAACATCTAACTTTTGAAAACAAGGAAGATATGGAAACATTTATGAAGTCATAACATCGGAATCTTGCCTTTGAAAGAAAGGGCCGAGCCTTAACATACCTGCTAGACCTCCTATTGGCTACGTTTATCCGCTCGAGCTCGTAAATCTACATTCGAGAGGTTCACACTAATGTTAGTCTCCTTATCACACACTTATCCTAAGTTTCAATTTAAACTATTTTATATTCTAAAAATCGAAAATGGGGCGGCCCATGTGCCTAGCCCAAATTCTTAGTTCAACAACCAACAACAACAACAATAATACCAACATCAATAATATCATTTCCCGTATCAAAGTGTTCCATAAAACAAATGCTATTACCGCCGTTTTCTAACTTCCATAACTAATTAACTTTCATATACAATCATTAAACCACTCTATCTTCGTAAATCAACCGGTATTAACATAAATAGGAAGAGAGATCCATACCTTGTTCTTACTAAAACAGAATATCTTCGTGTTCTCCTAGAATCCAACCAAAATCGCCGCAAAACGACACTACAATCACAGTTGTGCGCTATCCGAACCTAAACTACACTCCGCCTCTTTAAATTCCCTCAATTTTATGCTATGGTCACCCCTCAACTGTTTTCTAGAATTTTCTTGAGCAAATCTGATGAAAAAAGGGGGTTTTACCCTTTATATAAGGTTCAAATTCGGGTCAGGTCACTGTAGCAGTAACTGTAGCACGCGTTTCTGCTTTGTCAGCCAAACTTGTAACGTTCATAATTCTCTACTCCGATGTCCTATCGATGAGCGGTTTATTGCGTTGGAAACTAGACTCGACGAATTTCATTTTAGGCTTTTAAAAAACCTAAAAACTCCTAATATACTAGGAGATATACCCCTCTAAATTTGACTAAAAATCTGCCCAAAATTCTGTCAACTTTTTTTTTTCAAATTTTTCGACGAATTTATTTTGTTCGATTTGCTTGGTCTCAGAACCTTTGGGCACTTGCTTGACACTTGTTAAGAGTATTAATTAACCTTATAAGGGTTTCATGACCTCTCTGATCTTGCTTTAGTTTACTTACAACGCAAACGACGCGAAAATTTTTCGAGGTGTAACACTCCTCCCCCCTTAGGAACATTCGTCCTCGAATGTTAAGTTCTTAGGGATTTCTACCAAAATTTTGCCAGAGTTTCCCCTGTAATTGTACCTCTATCATCCTGTCACAACAACTCAAAACATATAATCGCCTCACTAGGCTACAATATCAATATCTATACTGGCCACACACGACCAAGAAATCACTTTAGAGAAGCATTACATACAAGGTCACGCGTGGCCCTATCTGCGCATGTCTTCTAAAGGTGGGAATAAATGCGGGTATCTAGATTTCATTCCTTCCCACTTCCTGTCATTTCTTCTCTGTTATTATTCCTCCATGGGACTTTGACTCCAAGCTACGTCCTTGGTTCTCATTCTTCAAACTTGTCTCTCTGAATGGCAAATGGGTACTTTTTACATAAGGGCGGTGGTTGCAGACTCCGGACATCCTCTACGTGCATACTTAAGGGGAGGATCCCTAATGCGTCTATGAAACATCAACACATGATATGCGGGGTGAATTGTCTTTAATCCTGAAGGCAGATCTAACTCATAAACTATTTGGTCTTCCTTGCGCATAGCTTGTAAGGCCTAACGAATTGGGGACTGAGCCTACCTTCCTTACCAAATCTCATCACACTTTCCATTAGCGACCCTACCAGAATACCCAACTGTTAACTTTGAATTTTCAAATTCCAAACAATTTGATAATCCCCCATTCTTGTAAAACATTCATCCGAGCCATATGGACATTGGAGTGATGACTGGTACCACACGTAATTTCAATCCATATCAATGTTACCCACATATTTTCTTCTTGGTTCTAACATACATGCTCGAAGCATATCTTGAACGCGTAAAGGTGTGTTCACTCACCATTTATCTCAAGGCGGAAAGGTCCTCAAAGCGGGAAGGAATACTGGAGTAGTCTATATTCTTTAGGTTCCTTTGTGCATGCATCCTATGCCGGAAATGTTTCATATCACCATCATACATATTTATGTCATCACTTTATCACGTTCCTTTGAATACTTCATTTTCATTTCAGTCCCTCTCATACGGTAACTCTACTTCTTTCTATCGACAAGATGTTACTAGGTTCTAGATTGAATACTTTTGCCCTTAAGGCTTCCTTGTACCGTTGTTTTTAATTATTTTGTGATCTTTGGAGACTTCGTATCCACACAACTAGCCTGCGGTGGCTCCTTCACTCAACTTTCCCCTTATTCCAATCTACTTCAAATACCGTCATGCTCAATCCGTCTTTGCTTCTTTATTTCTGAACTTCTCATTACACTCTTATCTTGAGTTTACATGTAATTTCTCCCTTGATGTGCTCCTTTTCAATCTCTACTTGGTCATACACATAACGGACTTGTCAAGTTTATTGTCAACTGTCCTTTCATTTAATCAACCTATTAGTGTAATGCCCCCTTTGAGGTGGTTTCTAGTTCTTTTCACCATATTCCCGTCTCAAACAACAATCATTAACTAGAAATACATTTGTTTTTTGCATTCTTTTAGTATTTACAAATTATTCGCACTTCCACCGACGCACTATCCACAGGACAGCGGACCCTTAAACATTCGCAAAGTCTCTAGGAACTTTTCACAAATACCATGACATAAATACTTATTCGACTTCCGGCAATACTCCGAACCGAGATGTACAAATACCATGACATAAATACTCGGCCAATACTCCGCCGAGATGGAGCTCCTAATCTCGCAAAGTCCTAGCAAAGTCTCGCACAAATCGGTGTACCTGCGTGGCATGAAACGCAGCCCCCGAAGAAGGAGAGGGTCGATGCGGAATATGTAACGAGTACGTAAAGCGATAACAAATAATAACCATAGCTCAATTTAGGAGGGAAGAAATCACAATCACGCTCATTACCCGTGTACCTTCGCTTAAGAGAAAACATAAATAAATACACAGAGTCTCAACAAGCTTTAAGTAAATAATCGCAATCCAAGTAACGAATCCAGAGTAAGTAATGTAATCTAGAACACCTTTTCTAAAGAAATAATGCACTACATCACATGCGCCGCTTCCGGCAAAATAATGATAGCCCCTTCGGGCAGCCGCTTCCGGCTCGATATCAATAATGGCCCCTTCGGGCAGCCGCTTCCGGCTCAATATCAATAATGGCCCCTTCGGGCAGCCGCTTCCGGCTCAATATCAATAATGGCCCCTTCGGGCATATTAGTAATGATAAAAGTAGTAAGTGAAATGAAATAGTAAAATCTCGCACCCCTTTCGGAGTGGTTTTAGAAAGTTTAAATATTAAAATCTCACACCCCCATCGGAGTGGTTTTAGAAAGTTTAAATATTAAAATCTCACACCCCCATCGGAGTGGTTTTAGAAAGTTTAAATATTAAAATCTCACACCCCCATCGGAGTGGTTTTAGAAAGGTCAATTTTGTATTTCTTTGTACAAACTAGTTCTTTAAAATCATCAGTGAACCACAAACGCGTTGCCGAAGCCATTTCTTGGAAAACCGAGGAAATAATTATATTAGGAACATTGTCATACCACCACGTACATTGTAGAGCATAATAAGGTAGTCGGGTCCTACTCTTGCAAGTTCTAAAGGTTTAGGGAGTTCTTCCATCACTTCACACAATTTCTAATTCAATTCTACTGAATGAATAGTAGTTAATTTCAATCTCGAATTTCTAGGAAAGGAATTGTCCCCGAGGCACATATTCAAGCCTACTACGTCTAAGACATGCCAAAGAAAGAAAGTGAAGCTTTACATACCTTTTCCGCGTCTTATGCTCGTCCAAATTCAATTCTCGTTTCGCCCAAAATCTACAAATGGTCACATTTACCAATTGTGAGTTATAGCTTCTAAGAGTTCAACTTCAATTCATGTTTATCTACCGAAATTTCGGCAGCATTTCCCCTGTATATATAGCATCCCCGAGATTTAACTCGGCTCCAAATATCAACAACCAACAACCCAACAACACAAACAATCATTATGAAACACAATATAGCATAACTAACCTTCTTTCCAACATAGTGCAATAGCTTTCATTCTAACTTCATATTTCCAACTCAATACCAACATTTTCATATTCCTTTACTAATCAAGATCACTTCAATACAATTCGGAAACATTTCATATCATTTTACAAAATATTCACCAAATATACAAAATATACAATTTTTCCACCAAGGTCATAATTCATCCGAAACTCCAACAAGTGCAACAACACTATCAACTAAAATAGTTTTCTTCCAAATTCATCCACAACTACCAAAGTTCACATTCAAATTCTTATTTTCACAATTATACGAAATTCATATAAAAATCACATAAATTCCCCACAACGACTTAACAATGAATTTCCATGCCAACTCGAACCATTAACCTTCCATTTTCATCACAAGACTTCAACAACGCAATTAACATACTAGATAATTTAATTCATATTCTCCCTCCAATTTGAGGCACACGGCCACAACACACATACACACACCACACGGCCAACCATTCAACATCTATATTTTCATAATTCCCATGAGTTTTATTTTCTTCTACACACAACCACAATCAAACCGCTAAAATAAAATTAATTCATCACTTCTACCTTACACTAGTCCATTCGGCCATAACACCATACATATCAAATTCATGATTTTTATTCATTCCTCCACTCTACAACATTCACAAGCATCCATAATACATAAAAGAAGGTTAACTTCTTAACTTTTCTTCTCAATTCCTTAACTTAGCCAAAGTGCGGAAATGATGAAACGAACGACCCATCTTCCAAAACAACTATACCACGTTGAAGAGCATCCTTGAATTGGTAGAAATACATGAAGAACCAAATTTTTAGGACAAAATTTCATGGAGGTGTTTTTCTCCCTCCTTGGCCGTGCACTTCCTCTCCCTTCTCTCTTTCTCTTTTTTTTTTTCCAAGTCTTTCTTCAACTCTTCAATTAAAAGATGAATCCCCCTTGTATATATATATATAATTCTCTTAATCATGTGAGGGGCACATGCCCCTCTCTAGATTTTTCTTTCTTTTTCCCCCCTTTTTTTTCTAGAGTTTTCTTTAAATTTCTTGAAAATCAAAGATGACTTAATTGTTTGACTTAGTCATCCCTTGGCCTTTTATTGAACATTATGAAATTCCCGTTTTGCCCCTAGTCTTCCACATTATTCCCATGATGCCATTTTGCGAATTTCCTTTTTCGCCCTCAACCTTCCTCAACATTTCCATACTACCATCGTTCACAAATAATATTCCTAACAATCCGCACATTAAAATTATTTTAGAACATAATCTTGTCCTTAACTTCTCACCATTGTCTCGCAACATCCGAACGTACGAAGTACGGGCTATAACAATTCGCTCTCGGAATTTATCTGGGTGGTTGTACACATTTGTGATGAGTCACATATTCTCGTAGACGTACAATTCCTGGATAGGCCTAAATTCCCATCAAATGGATCTTCATGGTTTCTTTACTATATATGTATATATTTTTCTCCAAGATCACCTTTCTCCGTCATTCGCTTTGCTACATAAACACTCGGTCTTCGTACAAGTTTTCCGGAATTTACAATTTTATCCCTTCCATTCCTTTATTTCAACAAGAAGTTACAACTCCCATCTAATCGGACTGACACCTTGTTTTTCCTTTTATCGTACCCTCATCCTTTTATCAAATGACTCGGAACTTCACGACAATAACTCTAAACATATTTCAGAATACCGTTGGCCTCTTTTTCTTTTCTTCTCTTCTCCCTCAGAACACCATCTTTTGATGAACTGCAACTTAAGGTTCAACATCAATCCCTCTACCCTCTTTTACGATCTGCTCACACTTCCATAGGAGTATTATACTCTGCTATCCCAACGTACTAATAACGGGGTAACACATAGTCCTTTTAAAAGTCTTTATATGGATGTCGTGTAAACTCGCTCCTTACACATAAGATACCTTACTTAACAAATGGTCCCATAATTCTCGTCATAACTTAATGGGCCACACCGTTCATATAGCGTGATTCAAAACTTCAACTTCTTCGTAACTCCTTGTTACATCCTCCCTTAGCGTTAGAATATCCACAGGGTTTAATTCTCTTCCTCCCTCAGTTTGTCGAGTTACTGCTCTAGTAGACCTTCCTCCTATTTGGCTCGCTTCTACCCTTCCTTCTTTGTTTCAATACTTCCCTCTCTCTCTCTCTCTCTCGCTACACACACATCACTTATACCGAGCATTAACAACTCCTGTTATATAATCGTTCGAGTAAATTTCTGGAGATATATATATACACACACATCTTAAACTATACCACAGAGCACAATTGCGGTTACAAGATTAACCAGTTGTCAGGCAAAGAGCTTCTGTAAACACATCTCTCTTGATCCCTTTCCTCGAGGTATCACCTAGCTCAATAAGTCTAGCTCATAGGGGTAAATCCTAGCCTAATAATATGATTTGGTGTTACGTGCATCAGTCTATACATATATATATCAAGTTCATTCCATAATTCGATCTCCCAAAACATAAAAGGGCTAACAAAATTCTTCTAACTTGCAACTTTTTCTGGGATGCTTATCTCTTTAATTCGCCTTGGTATGTAAGACTTCTTCCTACCCCCAAACACATTATTCTCCCTTCTCGTGTTCCTCATTTCATACTAACCTATTCATTATTCCCTTAGCTTAATACATACTTGCTACATTTATCCCGTATTTACTACTAGCTCTATCCTTGATCACTCGTTAACTTCTTAAGGGCCCTTTTCTTTCGTCTCGCCACAATCCTACCCACAATTCTCACAATTTCCCTTAGACTCCCGGAGGAATTTTGGCCGAATTTCCTTTATAAACATAACAATCCCAAACCTGCATGTCCTTTCTAGAATTCCATTATTATTATTTTTTTCTACATTTTATGTCAATCAACTCCCTTCGTAGAGGTATACTTTCTCATAATTCATGATTCTAGCTATCACTAGGTCACCAACAGGCATAGACATCTCAAATCGTTTGATTTGGCTCCGGTTTCAAGCCAATACGTTCAACAATATAAGGCGCGATATATGACGACGCGAACCCGAATCAATCGATGTATATACATTATAGTGAGGATGCGATAATATACCCGGGACAATATCGTGGGGATGACTCAAGATCCCCGCCCGCCTAGCATATAGGTATGATGCGGGGGTCCACTCGAACCGGGCGTTCCTCCTAGATTCTATCATAGCATGCGTGAACACATAGTCCTTTTTAAAAAGTATATGGATGTCGCCTTTTTCCTCGAGGGCGTACCAATGATGAAGAGCCAACCGTTATTCCCGTGGCCGAACCCTACCTTCTGCCACCTCGAAATGGGCACTCGCCCACACAAAATGACTCAACGGCTATAATCGTTCGACTGCATATATATACAAACATCCGAACCCAAGTGGCATGGCCTCGCATGTAGTCTAAGGCACTGGGGACATTGCGATGTGGGTGGTCTCATCTGACTGAATTCACCTCTATACAGGGAATTCAAAACTCTAGAGCCCTAACCTGATCTGAGGTAAGTGGGTCTATCAAACCTGAGTCTAGGAAATCGAGAGGTACACTTGTTATTGAACGAGTCGGGGTACCTACAAACCCAAACACACGCATGCCGCCTTGAGGTACCTCTGAACCCACGGTCAAACCTTGAAGATCTGGTCGTCCTCCTGTGACCCCTATCACCAGGACCCACACCCTGTCGCTGAGCATGAGCGGCTACTAATTGAGTCAGCAAAAGGATGGCTTGTCTCATCTCCTGGCTTAAAGCATCGGTCGGGGAACCGGGGGCATGCTGTGGTCTAAAGCAAGGAGTGGAGACCCCTTCTTGCTCCCCTAATATAGGCGGAGTGTGAGCAGTACGAGAGGGAGCCTCATTATGGGATTCACCCTCTTCAATATTTACCAGTGACTCCCGTTCAATCCGCCTTTCTACTGCCATCTTGCCCTTCTGGGAGGCTGTTGCTTTCCTCTTCTCAGGCATCGCTAAAAACGTAACACTCGATTAGGAAGAAGGAAATCTATTATAGCTCTATCGCACGATCTATGAAGAAGAAAGATGGTCATGGAAATGCCCCGCAGCCTCTTGTGTATAAGTGTGGCGCACTTCACACCCATAAACAAGACTCTACTGGACACGGCTCGTAGACACACCCTAGGACAGAACTTCTCTGATACCACTTTTGTCACGACCCAATAAGAGGGCCATGACAGGTACCCGATACTAGCTACCGAGCACCCTTTATCATACTATCTATCACTCAACCTGTGCAATCATAATTCCCAACATACTTGCGGTGAAATGGTCACTAAATATCTTCACAAAACATGCATATGTACATAAGCTCTCGAGGTGTCAAAAGTGATATACAAAAATATATACTAAGGTGATCATGAGACATCTATTACCCACACATATATATCTACGAGCCTCTAACTGGAATACTGAGCATTAGGACGGGAAATGACCCCGCCGTGCCCCAAAATATGTACCCAAAAGAATGTACCGATATGCGGCAACTCCGGAGTAGTGGAGTGCTTCTGCAAAGCTGCTGATAAGGCTCCTAGGGATCTGTACCATCTCCCCATCTACCTGTGGGCATGAACACAGCATCCGCAGGAAGGGACGTCGGTACGAGTAATGTACCGAGTATGTAAGGCATGAACGATAATATAATAAGGGATACAAGTATGAATAATAACAGAATGGAAATATAGAGCATATCGTAAAATAAAAGAGTAACTCCGTATGTGAGCGCCTCTTGGCGGATGCCATGCATGCTTAGCTTTTTTTGAAAAACATTTCTTGTTCATATATTCAGAAAATACGCCGAGGAACGTCGGCCCTATCCATTTAACCACATGTGTCCCGCGTTCGGGCATCCCGCGTCCAGGATGATAAGTTACACCAACTGATCAGGTGGTCATGCGTCCATAGCGCCACTCCCTTTTTCCCCCATATTCCCCATATACATATACATATATCATATACATATATCATATAAGCAAAGATACAGTAAAGCCCAAGAAAAGCTATAACTCTATCGGAGTGACGTAAGGTCGGTAACCTCCGATTATATTATGGAATAATCATCATCGATCTATCTCACCTTGAAGGAACAATTATTTTAAGGTGAGACTATCAATGAAGAGTAACATCAATAGAAAACATATAATAAGGTCATAAATCTCACAAGCCGTCAATTCATATACTTTGAAGTCTATGGAAAATAGAGTCATTATCAGGGAATAAAATTGAGGATCAAGAAATAGCTCAATATTCTCATATTCATATTGAATCCAAAACTTGAGACTTTCAAACATGAAATCGTTCTCATCATAATCATCATAGACATATTCTCCTCTTTAACATCTTCGTTGTCACTACAAAAACATGTCCGTCGTTGTAGTCATACAAGCTTACAAAATCATAAACCTTTGTTTTGGAAAAATACGGACATTTTGGAAAACATTTATGAATTATTAGGAAAGGGATTATGCCTTGGAGTCATAAACATCTAGCTTTTGAAAACAAGGAAGATATGGAAACATTTATGAAGTCATAACATCGGAATCATGCCTTTGAAAGAAAGGGACGAGCCTTAACATACCTGCTCGACCTCCTATTGGCTACGTTTATCCGCTCGAGCTCGTAAATCTACATTCGAGAGAATTCACACTAATGTTAGTCTCCTTATCACACACTTATCCTAAGTTTCAATTTAAACTATTTTATATTCTGTCGAAAATCGGGCAGCATCTCCCCTGTTTATGTGCCTAGCCCGAATTCTTAGTTCAACAACCAACAACAGCAACAACAATACCAACATCAATAATATCATTTCCCATATCAAAGTTTTCCATAAAACGGCCCACACGCTGTTTTCTAACTTCCATAACTAATTAACTCGCTATACAATCATTAAAACACTCTATCTTCGTAAATCAACCGGTATTAACATAAATAGGAAGAGATCCATACCTTGTTCTTACTAAAACAGCAATATCTTCGGTGTTCTCCTAGAATCCAAACCAAAATCTGCCACAAAACGACACTACAATCACAGTTGTGCGCTATCCGAACCTAAACTACACCCGCCTCTTTAAATTCCCTCAATTTTATGCTATGCTCACCCCTCAACTGTTTTCTAGAATTTTCTTGAGCAAATCTGATGAAAAAAGGGGGTTTTACCCTTTATATAAGGTTCAAATTCGGGGGGTCACTGTAGCAGTTTACTGTTTTGTCAGCCAAACTTGTAATGTCCATAATTCTCTACTCCGATGTCCTATCGATGAGCGGTTTATTGTGTTGGAAACTAGACTTGACGAACTTCATTTTAGACTTGTAAAACACCTAAAAACTCCTAATATACTAGGAGATATACCCCTCCAAAGTTGACTAAAAATCTGCCCAAAATTCTGCCAACTTTTTTTTTTCATATTTTTTGATGAATTTATTTTCTTCGATTTACTTGGTCCCGGAACCTTTGGGCCCTTGCTTGACACTTTTTAATAGTATTCATTAACCTTATAAGGGTTTCATGACCTCTCCGAGCTTACTTTAGTTTACTTACAATGCAAACGACGCGAAAATTTTTTGAGGTGTAACAGTTTTTCCCTCAACCTGATATCTGATACAATCTCCTGTGTCAACAACACATTTTCTATGATATTTCTTCCCTTGACAAACCCAGGCTGGTTTGGAGAAATAAGCTTTGGAAGGACAGTCTCCAATTTATCATGAATTACCTAGAGAAGACTTTGTTAATGAAATTACCAAGACTAATAGGCCTCATGTCTGAAAATGTGCCCACCTCATTCTTCTTTGGTAATAAGACTAGATGAGTATGTGTGATTGCCTTTGGAAGTGTATAGCCATCCCAAAAGGCTTTCACAACATTGAACACGTTAGCACCAACAATATCCCAACAAGAATGATAGAAAACACCATTTAAACCATTTGGACCACTAGCACTATCCCCTGATAATTCAAAAACTGCTTTCTTCACCTCCTCCAAAGTAGGTACTGCACAAAGCATCTCATTTTCTTCTTGAGTAACCAGTAATGGAATATGACTAAACAAAGGTGAATTAGTCTGATGGCTTAATGTGCGAACTGTTTCTGATAAAAGGAAATAGCTTCTGCAGCAACCTCTTCCACATTTGTCAACCATGATCTATCAACATTTTAAATCTTTTTTAAAGGAGTCCTCTTCCTTCTTCCCTTAACCAGACTATAGAAAAATCTGGTATTTCTATCCCTTTGTGCAAAATGATCAAAACCAGCTTTTTGCCTCCAAAATTCCTCCTCATAATGCAAGTACCTTTTCAATTCAGCCTGAGATATTTGCAATACCATTCTATTACCTTCTGATGACACTTTTTCAAAAAGCTGCTCTTTCACCTTGACAATAGCCTCTCTTATACAAAGTTGTTGAAATATATCACCAAAGGGCTATCTACTCCAAATTGATAAAGCTTTTTTTACTTGCTTCATCTTCTGCTTGAAAGAAACAAAAACATTTTGAGTGTCCTCAAATATCCAGTTCTACCTCACCACCTCCTTATAATCCTTATATTCAGTCCAAATCTTCAAAAATTTGAAAGTGTTACACCCCGTATCTTCGAAGAGCACTTATCAAATTTGAAACATAAGTACGTTGAGTTAGGGTTAAGTAAAACCACTTTGGAATATAAGGAGCAAGCATTATTAAGTATATTTAATAAGCGATGGATGTATATAAGGTATACTGGAAGGTTTTATAAGGAAATGAGTAGAAGAAATGGAGTGGTACGACTTTGGAGAAAGGATGGGTAATGTTTTGTGTGAAAATTTTGGTCCAAATTGGGGGATGAATATCTCTTAGCATATGAAGTGTTTTAAGGTGAAACAAAAGCCTAAAATGAATTTCGTCGAGTCTAGTTTCCAACGCAATAAACTGCTCGTCGATAGGACATCGGAGTAGAGAATTATGAACGTTACAAGTTCAGCTGACAGAGCAGAAACGCGTGCTACAGTACTGCTACAGTAAATTGCTACAGTGACCCGACCCGAATTTGACCCTATATAAAGGGTAAAACCCCCCTTTTTCCATCAGATTTTGCTAGAAAAATCCAGAAATTGAAGAGAGAGAGTGAGGGAAACAGGAAGTAAGCAATTTTCAAGTGACGGAGTATTAATCAAAGCTCGGATAAACGCATAGATGTGATTCTAGTATTGTTTTATGGTGGATTTTAGCGTGGATATTGAGGATATTGCTGTCTTAACAAGAAAAAATGTATGAATCTTTCACTTTTGGTATTATTTAAGGCTTATTTATGGAGATAAAGTCGCTAAACAATTGTGTAGTAAGTTGGTTAGTTCTGGAGGTTGGAAAACAGCGTGTGGGCTGTTTTATGGTACATATTGGTGTTGGAAATGATGTTGGTATTTTTGTTGTTGTTGTTGGTTGTTGGATTGTGACTTCGGGCTAGGCATATAAATAGGGGAGGTGCTGCCCGAATTTCGGCAAATTCTAAACGGAATTAAATTGAAGGCTTAAGATGAGCGTATGACATTGAGCCTAATAATAGCATGAATGGTTTATATGTAGATTTATGAGCTTGGAAGGATAAACGTTGAACGACTAAGGCGACCGAAAGGTATGTTAAGGCTCGTCCCTTTCTTTCAAAGGCATGACTCCTATGTTACGATTTCATAAATGCTTCCATAACTTTGTTGTTTTCAAAAGTTAGAAATCTATGATTCCAAGGCATGATTCCTTTTCCCGATAACCCATAAATGCTTTTCAAAATGTCCGTATTTTTCCAAAACGGAGGTTTATGACTCCGTAAGCTTTTATGACAACAACGATGGATATGTTTTACAATGACAACGATGATGTCAAAGATGAGAATATTTTCTATGATGACTATGATGAGAACGATTTCATGTTTAAAGGTTCCAAGTTATGATTTCAATAACGATATGAGAATGTTGAGCTATTTCTTGATCCCTCAAGTTTATTCATGGATGATGACTATTTTTAAAGATTCCAAAGTATATGAATTTGTTATGTCCCGTATCTTTACATAGGGACAATATAAAGCTAAGTGCGACAAGTTAAAGACAAGGCGGTTTTAGGGTTCCCGGTAAGGGTTTTCATCTCCCGATTTCGTTTCGATGCGTCAAATAGCCTATGAATTTCGTTTGGTATAAGAACATTATTGGAAATAAGGATTAATTGACCAAGATTGGATGACTAAGTGAGATTAAGAACTTAATTACATCATTAGTGAGCCTAAGTGGCCGTGTGGGTCCCACTTGGGATTTGGCCAACTCTTATTGGCTAAGAACTTGGGTGGGACACATGTCCACTTTGTGAACTACATATATAAAGGGGAGTTGCTGATTCACAACCCAACTAGAAATTCATTTCAACAATTCAAAGTTTGAAAAAGTATAGAGATAGAGAGAGAGGCTCTCGGCTACAAGCGCCAAGAACACCCTCCTCCATTTTGATCCAAAAATCAATTGTTCCAAGTAGATAAATTCCTCATCAAGTGTATAAGGACGTGTGGTAGTTGTTGGGTAGAGACAAGGAGGTGTAGCATTCAGATAGAGTTGAAGATCCGGCCAAGTTTGAAGGACAAGTTACAAGGTAAGAATGATCATTGTTCTTGTGTTGTATGGAGATTTGAATGTATAATCCATGCATGTTGTTGTTGGGTTGTTGTTGTGGTTGAACTTGAGGTTGATCCGTGAGCTTGGTGAAGCCATGGTTGGTTCCATTTTGCATGCATTGTTGGTAAATAAATGTATGCCACCATATGTAATGGAACTAAGATTGTAGAATTGGTTTGTGATGTGCATGTTAGAATTGGGCTGTTTTCTTAAAGTTTAAATGAGCCATGTGTTGTAGACTTGAATGGAATTATGTTTGGTCTTCTTGTGCATGTATATTGGATGTGGATTGAAGGTGTTGTAATGTGGATAAATGAGTGAAAATCGAGAAGTTGTGAGAATGGCATTGAAGCCGTGTAAGGGGACTGTTTTAGGGAAGATTATGGACTGTTTTGTGCCAAATTTTGATTGTTGTTGTTGTGCACATTGTGATATATTGTATGTATGTTGAATATGTGAATTAAGGTGTTAGTGAAACAAATCAAGTTGAGATGTATAAGGTCCAAACCGTGGACTGTTTTGAGGTTAGAGGTGAAGTAATGTTGTTGGATGATTGAATGTCATTATGAACATGTAGTAAAAGTGAAATGGTATTGTTGTATGGGCTGTTTGGCCGTGAGTTGGGACTGAATTGAATGATATAAAAGCTGTCCAAAGTTCCCTAAGTCATGATAAACAAGTTTGGAATAATATAGGAAAGGAATGACTAACAATGTTAGCTTGTAGCACTAGTTGGTTTGAATGCGAACGAAACGTCGTCTAACTGTTTGAAAGGGATTGTGAGCGTTAGAGTGCGTATTAAAATCCTTTGTAGACTAACTGTAGCTCGATATCTTGATATAGGTTAAGTGTTGTTGGGCAGCAAGTACAAGTTGTTAT
>NC_081345.1:75232228-75281344 GCF_029784015.1 Lycium ferocissimum
ACGAGTGATTCGAACCATAGTCCGGGAGACATAACATGTGGCGTTGAAACTCATTCTCTTTCCTAGATTTGTCTCATGATATACCTGTATTTAATCCATTCTCACTTTTCTTTAGCACATTCTTGACATATCGGTTCACCTCGAAATTTGACTCCTTCAATCCAATATATTTCCCTCTCTTGAGCTTCAGAATATGGCAGCTCATCTTAGAACTGAATTTGTTCTTCTCCCCTTTTAAAGGATGTTCTCATGTACCGTAACCTTTGAGTGTTAACCATCTTTGATAGTCATCTAGCCGACCTTAGCGATCCTTCAACTCCTCTATTCCATATAATGCCGGAGTTTTTTTCATCGTATGGTTAACTTGTTTTCCTTTTTGCTAGTTGAATTCTTGCATCAAATAAAAATGCTTATACATATCGGATACAATTCAAACGCCTTCTTTATTATCTTTTCACTTCTACCTCTCATGACTAGTAGTCCCCTAGGATAATGAATTAACGGGGACATCGAAATTCATTAGGCCCCTTATGGAGTGTCCGACTACATCATGCTCTTTTAGCCCTAGTCTTTCTCCATGACTATCTTCTTAATATCCTTGAAATTCTCCTTGCTCTGGGTTCCCAATTCCGATTTATATCTATATTATACCATTAAAAGTTGATATTCCACACCATCCATTCCCACGACTCATTCTTTCATTAGCTTAGCTCATTTTTTCCCCGTAATTCTTCTTAACTACTTGTTCGCATCAGCCTATGCATCATAGTCCTTCTAGTGTTCTGTTAGTTCTTGTTCTTATCGTGAAATCCTCTCAAAGTACACCCTTTCCTTTTTTCTTTTGTTGAGTCTTCATCTTCTTTTATGATACTACAACTTGTGCACACATATATAGATATATATCTCGAATTATCTCGGTTTTCTTCATGATCGCATCTATCACGACTCAACCGGAGGGTCATGACAAGCACCCGGTGCTAACCCACCCGGGCACCCCTTATCGTACATTCACATTTAAAACTAGGTGAGCCACATAGCTTAGTCATAATTTCTATTCATCATTCATGCTAATTTTATTAGGCAACAATACATTTATAACATCAACACATTGCCCATATCCGGGTACACTAGCCGACGAGGCTAACAAAATAATATACAAAGTATAGTTTGACAAGGCTACAAGACATCTAACCATAAACAACTGTCTACGAGCCTCTAAGAAGAGTATGTTCCATCATATAGGCGGGACGACAGACCCCGCTGTGCCTATAGGTATGTACACAAAAGAATAATACCAAAAGCTATAGCTCGAATGAAATGGAGCTCCTCGTAGTCCGTGAATAGAAGTCTGTGGATCAAGCTTTGTCTCCCTATCCACCGCGGGCATGACGCGGCGTCCACAAACAAAAGGACGTCAAGATTTAATAATCGAGTATGGAGAGCATAATCAACATCATCATAGGAGCATAAGAAACATCATAAGAAATAGCATAAGATGGGAGGATCGGGAGATAGTAGAGCCTTCATCATAGATACTTACTTGTCTTTCATAGGGACCTTCCATTTCTAATGCGTGCTTATGCACATACACGTATAAATATACATATATCCATAACTATATTCATAACCATAGCATACCCGACCACGAAGGTTCGGTGATTCAAGTACCGCCATAACGGTGCTGCCGTGCTATACATACTCTGGCCCTACCAAGGCTCGGTGTTAACCGTACCCACCGGTGGTGTGCGCACATAAATATCATACCGACCGTATAAGCTCGATGTTACATAATAGTCATGCATAGACACATACATAAGAGCTCATAAGTGGCATCAACGTCATTACCATCATTGTTTTCGTTACGTCTATCCTTGGAGGATTAACTATCCCGCATGAGATACAATACCATCGTAAACATATTGAAAGTCATAAGATTTGGGAATCTTAGAGAGAGATTCATTTAGAGTACCTTATGCAATCCATGAGAGAATACGTATAGCCAAAGAACCATGCCTTAAAGAAAGAAGGGCTAGCCTTATATACCTCGTTGACTTCGTAACTATTTAGCGTTCCATCGTTGAAGCTTGAATAATCTACATTTAGAAGGATTCATACCATGGTTAAACCTTAATGATGCTATTAAATTCAAACTAGAATAATTCATGATCTAACGAAAATTGGGCAGCATTTCCCCTATTTGTCAACTTCCACCATTCTACAAAACAACTCCCAACAACCATAATAACATCCATAATACACTCATAATATCATAATCAAGTAATCACACTACATTAGCCTTCCAATTTCATCCTTATGTTCAACTTATGCTAGCAACTTCATACCCAATTTAGCACATTTCCATATAATGCTTCTTCATCACCATTATTACCTTCCACAACATGATTATATCCATATCATACTAAGAATCATGACTCGTATTAGTTTACTACTCATAAACACCATAAAAGCTACACTTAAGCTTCATTTTCTACTTTATTCTTCTACCTAAGTTTGCTACAACCAAACATTCTCATTAACATGAAATAAGCATGGAAACTAACATTTTCATCCCATAGAAACAAGCTTTGGAGCAGCTACTAACTTGTACAAAAACCCTAACCACAATGCTCAAGTATTCTTGAAATCTACCAACCCTAGGAAATCTTCTAGCACATGAACACTTGATTTCTTGCTATTTAATCTTTATAATCTCTTGGGTTTGGATGTAATATGTTACGAGAAGGGTTTTGGAGCTTTAGAGAGTGTAGATGAAATGAGGGAAATGAACTAAGGTGAGGGTCGTCTATCCTTATAACGTGAAAATTCTAACCCGACCCGGTTTATACGGGCCGTATAATTTATACGGTCCGTATGTCAGGCCGTATAATACCTTCAGGCTACACCCTTTTTTGGATCAAACCTACGGACCATTAGACGGGCCGTATAATTTATACGGTCCGTACATATGGCCGTATAACTGGAAAAATTCTGGTTTTCGTTCTCGTCGACTCGTTTACTTCCAATCCTCGTGGAACCTTCTTGACACTCATATAACATTTCATGAACCATAAAATAGGCCCAATAACAGCCCCTTCCAATATTTTTAATTAATCATTAGATCAATTATAGCGAAAACCCTTCCGATCACGGCTTACATTTCACTTCCTTTAACCTACTAAACTTCACATATTCGTATAACTTCAAAATCTTATGGTATGAACCTTAAGCTATCAAATATTTCCCCCTTAATCTCATAAGGATTTCATATTCACCTTAAGCTCACATTAGCCTATCCGCACGGCAACACATACAGAATTTTCAAGGTGTAACATTCTCCCCCCCTTAAGAACATTCGTCCTCGAATGTTAGGTTCTTGAGAATTCTATAAAATTTTTAATAGAGTTTCCCCTATAATATGGCACTACCATCCTAAACACAGAACCCAAAATACATCGCCTCACAGGGCCACAACAACAACGACAATAACCATGGCCACACACGACCAAGTAAACATCAAGAAAAATATCACATACCTGAGGATAATGGCGTCTCTGCCTGAGTCTCTTCTGAAGCTCAAAATAAATGCGGGTACCTGGACTTCATGTCCTCTTTGGCTTCCCAAGTCATTTCCTCTCGATTATTATTCTTCCACAAAACTTTAACTGAAGCTACCTCTTTGGTTCTGAGCTTTCGTACTTACCTATCTAAGATGGCAATGGGGACGTCTTCATAAGACAATTGCTTAGTAAATTGAACATCATCTATTGGTACTATTCTAGAAGGATCTCCTATGCACTTACGAAGCATTGATACATGGAAAAATAGCTGAATTGACTCCATCTCAGAAGGTAGATCTAATTTGTAAGCTACATTGCCTACTTTGCACACAATCTCATAAGGCCCAATGTACCAGGGACTAAGCTTCCCCTTTTTGCCAAATCCCATAACGCCCTTCATTGGCGACACTTTTAAGAATACCCAATCTTTCACTTAGAACTCTAAGTCCCTTCGATGATTATCCGCATAGGACTTTTGATGACTCTGAGCTGCGAATAACCGATCTTGTATGATCTTAAATTTCTCTATAGCTTGCTGGACCAAGTCTGGCCCTATCAATTAGGTCTCTCCTACTTCAAACCACCCAATTGGGGATCTACACTTTCGCCCATATAAAGCCTCATACAGTGCCATTTGGATGCTAGAATGATAACTATTGTTATAAGCAAATTCAATAAGTGGTAAATGATCATCCCAACTACCTCCAAAATCCAACATGCATGCCCATAGCATATCCTCAAGAGTCTGAATGGTACGTTCAGCTTGTCCATCAGTCTGTGGGTGAAATGCCGTGCTAAGGCTCACCCGAGTCCCCAAACCTTCTTGGAAAGATTTCCAAAAATTGGCTGTAAACCGAGTTCCTCTATCAGAGATAATAGATACTGGAACACCGTGAAGCCGCACCATCTCTTTAACATAAAGCTTTGTATAATCTTCTGCTACATATGTAGTTCTGACCGGTAAGAAATGAGCAGACTTCGGGAGTCTATCCACAATCACCCATATAGAATCATACTTACGTCGACAATGTGGTAAGCCTGTAATGAAGTCCATGTTAACTACTTCCCATTTCCAAGTTGGAATTTCTATAGCTTACAACAATCCGCCCAGCTTTTGGTGCTAAATTTTCACGTGTTGACAGTTGGGACATTGCGCTACAAAGTACGCTATATATTTCTTCATCCCATTCCACCAATAGATAGATTTAAGATCGTGGTACATTTTCATTGCTCCGGGGTGGACAGAATAACAAGAACATTGGGCTTCTCTCAATATTTGGTGGCGTAATCCTGTAACATCAAGAACACATAATCTGCCTCGGCATCGGAGAACTCCATCTCCAGAAATCTCAAATGATGACTCCTCCCTATGAGGGAGTGTATTTCTGTAATGAATTAGCATGGGATCTTCGTATTGTCGCTCTTTCACTTCCACTACTAGCTATGAGACTGCTGAATTCTGAATGGTGGCTCCCGTATTACCTGAGTCCATTACACCAACTCCTAGGTTAGCTAACTGCTGGAGCTCACGAGCTATCTCTCTTTTCTCTGGCCAAACATCACAAAAAATTCCCATGGATCTACGGCTAAGAGCATCAGCCATAACATTCGCTTTTCCGGGATGATATAGGATATCGACATCATAGTCTTTCAACAGTTCCAACCACCGTTGATGCCATAAATTCAACTCTTTCTACTTGAAGATAAACTGAAGGCTCTTATGATCGGTATAAATATCAACGTGGACACCATATAAATAATGTCTCCACATCTTCAAAGCATGAATCACTGCAGCCAACTCAAGATCATGGGTCGGATAATTTTTCTCATGTTTCTGCAACTGCCTCGAAGCATACGCAATCACCTTACCATGTTGTATCAACACACAGCCTAGCCCAACGCCTGAAGTATCACAGTATACAACCTAACCTTCCAATCCCTCTGGAAGTGTCAGAACAGGGGCAGAAGTTAATCTATCCTTTAGCTCCTGGAAACAACGTTCACAAGCATCTGTCCAGTGAAACTTAGCTAATTTCTAGGTCAGCTTTGTGAGTTGTGCAAAAATAGAAGAAAAGCCTCCTACAAATCTTCCTGTAATAACCTGCTAAGCCCAGATAGCTACGAACCTCCGTAGGTGTTGTGGGCCTTGGCCAAGTCTTCACGGCCTCAATCTTTTGGGTATCTACCTGAATACCATCGGCCGAAATAATATGACCCAAAAAGGTCACTGAGTTCAGCCAAAACTCACACTTAGAAAATTTGGCAAACAACTCTCGAGTTTGGAGAACTCTGAGAATAGTGCGCAAATGATCAGCATGCTCTGCCTCGGATCTAGAATATCCCAGGATATCATCGATGAATACAATCACAAATAAATCTAGGAAGGGCCTGAACACATTGTTCATTAAATTCATAAATACTGCCGGCGCATTAGTTAGCCCAAACGACATTACCTAGAACTCAAAATGGCCGTATCTGGTTCTGAAGGCTGTCTTGGGAATATCTTTCTCCTTGACCCGCACTTGATGATGCCTAGATCTCAAATCTATCTTTAAAAACCATTTGGCACCTTGTAATTAGTCAAACAGACCATCAACTCTCGGAAGAGGATATTTATTTTTAATTGTCACCTTATTTAGCTATCGATAGTCAATGCACATTCGCAAGGAGCCATCTTTCTTTCGTACAAACAACACGGGTGCTTCCCACGGGGATGAACTAGGCCTAATAACGCCTTTCTCAAGGAAGTCCTTCAATTGCTCCTTCAATTCTTTCAACTCTGCGGGAGCCATTCTGTAAGGTGGAATAGATATGGGCTTTGTATCCGGTAGCACATCTATAGTAAAATCAATCTCCCGTTCTGGAGGGAGGCCTGGAAGCTCTTCTGGGAATACATCTGGGAACTCATTCACCACTGGGACAGACTGAAGAGTTGGCGGTTCAGCTTCTACATCTTGAACCCGAACTAAATGGTAAATACAACCCTTTTTGATCATTTTTCTTGCCTTTAGATAGGAAATAAAACTACCTTTCGGTGACGCAGTATTTTCTTTCCATTCTAAAACTGGCTCTCCCGGAAACTAGAAGCCAACCATTTTCATTCTACAATCAACATTGGCATAGTAAGAAGCCAACCAATCCATACCCATGACAACATCAAAATCCACTATTTTTAACTCATGTAAGTCAACCATAGTACGATGGTCACAAATCACAGCTACACAATTTCTATATACTCTGGTAGCTATTACCGGTTCACCAACGGGTGTTGACACCTCAAAAGGTTTGATCGACTCCGGTTTGACTCCAAACCGACCCGCAATATATGGAGTAACATATGACAATGTGGAGCCTGGATCTATCAAAGCATGTACATCATGAGAAAATACCGATAATATACCTGTGACAACATAAGGAAAAGACTCAAGATCTTGGCGTCCAGCCAAAGCATAAATACGGTGCTGAGGACCGCTAGAATTGGGGACTCTCGCTTTGCCTCTACCGTGGCTGACTGGCGCATATGAACCTAGCCCCATAGGGCGTATAGATTATGAAGACCCAGCTGCCGACCCTGAGGGCTGAGCCCTACCCCTGCTACCAACTGAGGGGCAATCACGCATGATATGGCCTGCCCGGCCACATGCATAGCAAACCTCTGAACCTAGTCGACACTGGCCCCAATGTAACTTCCCACACTAGGAACATCGTGGCACGGGTGGCTTTGCTTGACCCGAATCACCCCTGAACTGAGAACCTGAAGCCCCGAAACTCTAACTCGGCTCGGAATGAGTAGATCTATCAAATCTCTAGCCTGTAAACCGAGGAGGCGCATTAGTCATAGAATGGCCTGAATGCCTAGAAAACTGCTGTCTTTTCCCGCCTTTAAACTCACTCATCGAACCCGAAAATCTAGCCCTCTTTATATACCCTCTATCATGGTCACGCTCACTTCTTTGCTGTTGTTGGCTTTTCTCTAAATTTTGGGCATGGGCTTGAATGCGTGAAATATCCATGTTGTCCTGAAGGGACGCAGTCAAGCACCTATTCATCAAATGTGGCACTAGGCCTCTCACAAATCAGTGCACTCAGTCATCCATATCAGCTACCATGGCCGGAGCATACCTAGCCAAAGAATTGAAGCGGAGACTATACTCTAAAGCACTCATACTTCCTTGCCTAAGACTCAAGAACTTATCGACTCTCGCTCGCCGAACCTCTGGAGGCAAGTAATGTCAGAGGAAGGCATCTACTAATTCCTGCCATACCGGAGGAGGTGCATTGGCTCCCCGTGAAGCCATCCAAACCGTGTACCAATGAACTGAAACATCCCTCAATCTATAGGATGCTAACTCCACTGATTCAACGTCCGAAGCATGTATTAACCGAAGTGTCCTCAACATCCCATCAATAAAATTCTGAGGGTCCTCATCCGGCTTTGACCCAAGAAATTCTGGAGGGTTCAAGCTAATAAAATCACGGGCCCTTGCACTAACAACCCTATCACCCTACCCTGTACCTTGCCACTGAGTCTGGGCGGCAACCAACTGAGTAAGTAAATGAATAGCCTCTTTTACATCTTGGCCTGAAGCATTCGGTGGAGGAGCTAGGGGTGCTGGAACTGGGGCTGAGGCTCCCTCGCGCTCCTCAAAAATAGGCACTGAATGGGAGGACTAAGATTGAGCCACATTCTGGGACTCACTTTCCTCTACAACCGTTGGCGGTGCTCTTTCAGCCCGCTTTCTTGTCACTGTCTTGCCCTTTTTGGGCTGCCATAGCTTTTCTCTTTACAGGCATCTCTAAAATACATAATACACAGTTAAGCAAGAGATAAATCCTTATATCATGGCTCTATCGCACGATCTTCTGAAGAAAGAAGGTCATTTATTCCTAAAATGCCCGCAGCCTCCTGTTTATAAGCGTGGCGCGCAACACACCCATAAACAAGACTCTACTGGACACGGCTCGCAGACACATCCTAGGACAGAACTGCTCTGATACCACTTTTTTCACGACCCAACCGGAGGGTCATGACGAGCACCCGGTGCCAACCCACCCGGGCACCCCTTATCGTACATTCACATTTACCTCTAGGTGAGCCACATAGCTTAGTCATAATTTCTATTCATCATTAGCAATACATTTATATCATCAAAAGATTGCCTATATCCGGGTACACTAGCCGACGAGGCTAACAAAATAATATACAAAGTATAAGCCGACAAGGCTATAAGACATCTGACCATATACAACTGTCTACGAGCCTCTAAGAAGAGTATGTCCCATCAAATAGTCAGGACAGGACCCCGCCGTGCCCATAGGTATGTACACAAAAGAATAATACCAAAAGCTGTAGCTCCGGATGAAATGGAGCTCCTCTATGTAGTCCTTGAATAGAAGTTCATGGATCAAGCCTGTCACCCTGTCCACCTGCGGGCATGACGCAGCGTCCACAAACAAAAGGACGTCAGTATGAATAAAAAAAGGACGTCTGTACGAATAATGTACTGAGTATGTAAAGAATAATCAACATCATCATACGACCATAAGAAACATCATAAGAAATAGCATAAGATGGGCGGATCGGGCGATAGTAGAGCCATCATCATAAATACTTACTTGTCTTTCAAAGGGACTTTCCATTTCTAATGTGTGCTTGTGCACATACACGTATACATATACATATATCCATAACTATATTCATAACCATAGCATACCCAACCATGAAGGTTCGGTGATTCACGTACCCGGTCATGACAGTGCTCGGTGCAATGCATACCTGTCCCTACCAAGGCTCAGTTTTAGCCGTACCCAACTGCGTGCTGGCGTGCGTGCAATAAATATCATACCCGGCCATATATGCTCGGTGTTACATAATAGTCATGCATAGACAGATATACATAAGAGCTCATAAGTGTCATCAACGTCATTACCATCATTGTTTTCGTTACGTCTATCCTTGGAGGATCAACTATCATGTAAGGGATACAATACTATCATAAACATATCGAAAGTCATAAGATTTAGGAATCTTAGTGATAGAGTCATTTAGATGACCTTATGGAATCCATGAGAGAATACGTATAGCTAGAGAACCATGCCTTAAAGAAAGAAGGGCTAGCCTTACATACCTCGTCAACTTCTTCAATATTTAGCGTTCACCGTTGAAGCTTGAATAATCTACATTTAGAAGGATTCATACCATGGTTAAACCTTAATGATGCTATTAAATTCAAACTAGAATAATTCATGATCTAACGAAAATTGGCGCATTTCCCCTATTTGTCAACTTCCACCATTCTACAAAACAACTCCCAACAACCATAATAACATCCATAATACACTCATAATATCATAATCAAGTAATCACACTACATTAGCCTTCCAATTTCATCCTTATGTTCAACTTATGCTAGCAACTTCATACCCAATTTAGCACATTTCCATATAATGCTTCTTCATCACCATTATTACCTTCCACAACATGATTATATCCATATCATACTAAGAATCATGACTCGTATTAGTTTACTACTCATAAACACCATAAAAGCTACACTTAAGCTTCATTTTCTACTTTATTCTTCTACCTAAGTTTGCTACAACCAAACATTCTCATTAACATGAAATAAGCATGGAAACTGACATTTTCATCCCATAGAAACAAGCTTTGGAGCTACTAACTTGTACAAAAACCCTAACCACAATGCTCAAGTATTCTTGAAATCTACCAACCCTAGGAAATCTTCTAGCACATGAACACTTGATTTCTTGCTATTTAATCTTTATAATCTCTTGGGTTTGGATGTAATATGTTACGAGAAGGGTTTTGGAGCTTTAGAGAGTGTACATGAAATGAGGGAAATGAACTAAGGTGAGGGTCGTCTATCCTTATAACGTGAAAATTCTGACCCGACCCGGTTTATACGGGCCGTATAATTTATACGGTCTAACAAAATAATTGCCCATATCCGGGTACACTAGCCGACGAGGCTAACAAAATAATATACAAAGTATAAGCTGACAAGGCTACAAGACATCTAACCATAAACAACTGTCTACGAGCCTCTAAGAAGAGTATGTTCCATCATATAGGCGGGACAGGACCCCGCTGTGCCTATAGGTATGTACACAAAAGAATAATACCAAAATCTATAGCTCCGAATGAAATGGAGCTCCTCTATGTAGTCCGTGAATAGAAGTCTGTGGATCAAGCCTGTCTCCCTATCCACCTGCGGGCATGACGCAGCGTCCACAAACAAAAGGACGTCAGTACGAATAATGCACTGAGTATGGAGAGCATAATCAACATCATCATAGGAGCATAAGAAACATCATAAGAAATAGCATAAGATGGGAGGATCGGGAGATAGTAGAGCCTTCATCATAGATACTTACTTGTCTTTCATAGGGACCTTCCATTTCTAATGCGTGCTTATGCACATACACGTATAAATATACATATATCCATAACTATATTCATAACCATAGCATACCCGACCACGAAGGTTCGGTGATTCAAGTACCCGGCCATAACAGTGCTCTGTGCTATACATACCTGGCCCTACCAAGGCTCAGTGTTAACCGTACCCAGCTGCAGTGGTGTGCGCACAATAAATATCATACCCGACCGTATAAGCTCGATGTTACATAATAGTCATGCATAGACACATATACATAAGAGCTCATAAGTGGCATCAACGTCATTACCATCATTGTTTTCGTTACGTCTATCCTTGGAGGATTAACTATCCTGCATGAGATACAATACCATCGTAAACATATTGAAAGTCATAAGATTTGGGAATCTTAGAGAGAGATTCATTTAGAGTACCTTATGCAATCCATGAGAGAATACGTATAGCCAAAGAACCATGCCTTAAAGAAAGAAGGGCTAGCCTTATATACCTCGTTGACTTCGTAACTATTTAGCGTTCACTGTTGAAGCTTGAATAATCTACATTTAGAAGGATTCATACCATGGTTAAACCTTAATGATGCTATTAAATTCAAACTAGAATAATTCATGATCTAACGAAAATTGGGCAGCATTTCCCCTATTTGTCAACTTCCACCATTCTACAAAACAACTCCCAACAACCATAATAACATCCATAATACACTCATAATATCATAATCAAGTAATCACACTACATTAGCCTTCCAATTTCATCCTTATGTTCAACTTATGCTAGCAACTTCATACCCAATTTAGCACATTTCCATATAATGCTTCTTCATCACCATTATTACCTTCCACAACATGATTATATCCATATCATACTAAGAATCATGACTCGTATTAGTTTACTACTCATAAACACCATAAAAGCTACACTTAAGCTTCATTTTCTACTTTATTCTTCTACCTAAGTTTGCTACAACCAAACATTCTCATTAACATGAAATAAGCATGGAAACTAACATTTTCATCCCATAGAAACAAGCTTTGGAGCAGCTACTAACTTGTACAAAAACCCTAACCACAATGCTCAAGTATTCTTGAAATCTACCAACCCTAGGAAATCTTCTAGCACATGAACACTTGATTTCTTGCTATTTAATCTTTATAATCTCTTGGGTTTGGATGTAATATGTTACGAGAAGGGTTTTGGAGCTTTAGAGAGTGTACATGAAATGAGGGAAATGAAATAAGGTGAGGGTCATCCATCCTTATAACGTGAAAATTCTGACCCGACCCGGTTTATACGGCCTACTATACGGGCCGTATAATTTATACGGTCCGTATGTCAGGCTGTATAATACCTTCAGGCTGCACCCTTTTCTGGATCAAACCTACGGACAATTATATGGGCCGTATAATTTATACAGTCCGTACATATGGCCGTATAAACTGGAAAAATTCTGGTTTTCGTTCTCGTCGACTCGTTTGACTTCCAATCCTCGTGGAACCTTCTTAAAACTCATATAACATTTCATTAACCATAAAATAGGCCCTATAACATCCCCTTACAATATTTCTAATTGATCATTAGATCAATTATAGCGGAAACCCTTCCGATCACGGCTTACATTTCACTTCCTTCAACATACTAAACTTCACATATTCATATAACTTTGAAATCTTATGGTATGAACCTTAAGCTATCTAATATTTCCCCCTTAATCTCATAAGGATTTCATATTCACCTTAAGTTCACATTAACCTATCCGCAAGGCAACACATACGGAATTTTCAAAGTGTAACAACATCTTTGCATCTTTCACACAACCATTGTCTTATAATTTCAATTTGTTTTCCCTTAGGCATGCCTACTGATTCACTAGCCTTATCCTTGTTGTCGGTGGCCACATAATTCCCTTTAACCATTTCATTGACATCTCCTCCTTCCTTCAGTCCTCATAGTTTCTTTTGTTTTTCTTTACTCGTAAAATGCCTGTTTCCATTAGTCATCCTTTACTCTTAGGTTAGGAAACCTTGGACTGTTCCGTTACGAGCGAGAATCCCTTTTGACGCTGAAAATCTCTTCTTGAAGTACTTTCTTCCCTTAAATGGGCGTACCAATCATGGGTTCACATCCATTCTCCTAGTTAAATCTCAGGAGTTTAAAATTCCCTCATCGCTTTCATAAGATCTGTTTATTTCTTCTCAAGGATGCACTTTTATTTATTATGTACAACCTCCTTGGATCTAATTATGAAGACGTATAGGTTCGTTCCAGGGTCCTCACGTTCATCCCTTGTCACGTATAACATTACTCTATCTCCCGTTGATTTATTTAAATTTGATCCTATTGTCTGCTTTCCTGCTTTCATCCTAACCTTTTCCTCAAATATATATTACCTAACCCTCAATGGGTATACGTTTTCCTTGTCCAAGTTTCTCTCCCCTTCATGATAGCATAATCTTCTTTTTCCTAATGCTCCTTCTTACATTGTTGGTCACGTTACTGCTATCCGACTTTAATTCTCGAGAAAACCCAATCCTGATTCTCTCTGTAGTGCTGGCTACCTCAATTTTGACATACAGCACAATCAATATTTTTAACATGTCGTAACATCAATCATAAGGGTATACATAATACTAGATGTAGCCACTCGTGACTTATCTTTTTTATTGATTTTCAACACTTTTTTCTTGTGAGATATCCCATTACCATTTGATCTTATCCTGAATTTGTGGCTTTAATACATCTGCCCTTTCTTTTTGTCCAGCTAGCCAGAGAATTCTAATTGTAAAGCTCATATTCTCCAAATTTCCCTCGGGCTATTCTGGTTTCTCATATTCTTGTTTCATATGTCTAAATTTGTAAGCCTTCCTAGCATAACTTCCTACGTCCTAATTGTAACTCCTGGCGATATAACTTTACTTAAAAATATTTACTCATACTTGTACCCCCTCTCTCTTTGTCTAAAATAATCAACCTCACATCCTTTACTTTCCTGTAGCAACCGAATCGATCCTTGCGATATTTATCTTCACTTGTACACCTACTCTCTTCTTTCCTTACACATAGGCCGACATTGCACCTAATTTCTCTATCGTCAAATAACCTTCACAACACCCGTCTAAAAAAATTGAGGTGAATCTTTATTATAAGGATTAGCTAGAAATACACCACATATTCCTAAGGTTTATATAATCTCTACTTCCTTTGTCGGCCACGCAACATCACATTTAGAATTCATACAAGCAATCTGTCACACCCCATCCTTGGTAAGGCGTGATTGGCACCCGGAACCTTACGAAAACCGAGCGAACCAACTTATAACTTACATCCTTCGTGTCTCAAATGGAAACAATAGGATCAAGAGGCTAAATACGAACATAATATCATGCATAAGTATATGTACATTGGACCCATGATGCTGACATTACTATCGTCATACTATAACTAAGCTGTATACAGGAACTGTCTGCAAAGCCTCTATGAACATGACTGAAGTATACAAGCCGGGACAGGGCCCCCGACATACCCTGAACAAAAATCATACATATATATATATCTAGACTCAGCAGTGCTCCAGGGAGAAGTAGGGCTCACCAATCAAAATCGGTACCTGAAGGCAGCCCACTATGGAAGATCCTTGTCTCGTCCATCTACACCTGCGGGCATGAACGCAGTGTCCACAAGAAGGGATGTCAGTATGAACAATGTACTGAGTATGTAAGGCATGAATAGTAACATAGTAAGAGATACCGAACATGAAAAATAATATAATGAACGTATGAGGATAAAGTAATATAAAAGAGATCAACCTGTGCTTTTGAATGCCCTTTTAAGGCGAATGTCGCGCATGCTTAGCTTTAAAAAAAAAACTTTTCCATACATATCCATATATAATATCACGTCCGGCCGTTAAGGCGCAGTAATATATATACATGTACATAGCATCTTACATGGTTTTATCTTACCACCATATAGGTGCAGTGTTATCTTACCCGGCCATGTAGGCTCGGTGTTATCTTACCCGGCCATGTAGGCTCGGTGTTATCTTACCCGGCCATGTAGGTTCGGTGTTATCTTACCCGACCATGTAGGCTCGGTGTTATTCCCAGCTGATCAGTGGGATGTAATGCATACATACATACATACACATAAAAACACATAAATGAAATCAACATCATCATTAGCATTATCATTGTCACTATATCATTCCTTGAAGGATCAACCATCGTAAGATGAAATCGATAATGTCACGGGAGTCTCGAGAATCATGAACTTTGGTAGCACTGAAAATAGAATCGTTATCTTCGCTATATCTCACCTCGAAGGAACGAATGACATAAGATCAGACCATCAACAATAAGTAAGATCAAAAGATACATGGAATGGCTCAATAATCTCATAATGCTCTCAAATCATAGCTTCAGAGTTTCTAGAAGAGGATCATCATCATTGTCACAATCATTATAGAACATTTTTCATTTAACATCGTAAGAATCTTTAAGAGTCATAAACTTCTAGCTTTCGAAAACAAGGCAGTTATGGAAACATTTATGGAATCATAACATAGGAATCATGCCTTTGAAAGAAAGGGACGAGCCTTAACATACCTTTCGGCCGCCTTAGTCGTTCAATGTTTATTCGTCCAAGCTCGCAAATCTACACATAAACCATCCATAGTATCATTAAGCTCAACATCATAACTTGTCTCAAGCATACAAATGAAATCCTTTTAGAATCTGCCGAAATTCAGGCAGCATCTCCCCTATATGTTTTACCTCCTCCAAATACCAAAACAACTCCCAAACAATACCAACAACATCAGCAACAATATCAATACCAATATATTCCATAAAACATCCGACACAATGTTTCTCCAATTTTCAAACCAACCATAACAACATCCATAATACCATAATCAAAGAATTATATTCAATTTAGTCTCAAATTAATCCAAAATTCTCTTTCAAACTCACCTCACGGCCATTAACTTCAATTCAACTCTTTATGATTTTTCTCCTATGATTCTTTCCTTTCTAAGAATTTCTAAACCTTTACATCATCTCAATCATGTAAATAATAGGAAAAACATAACTTATAGTGGAAGAACTTCACTTCACTCACCCCTTTCCAAGACCAAGTTCATCATCACCGTGAAGAGAAACAAGAACAATTACATTCCATGGATTGTCCTTGGGGTTTTGATGTTGGTATTCTCTCTTAATAATATGGAAAGTTTATGGAAGGTTATGGAGGATTATGGAATATTATGGAAGATTATGGAAATTTATGGAGAATTATGGAACCCTCAAGAGCTCTCAAGAACTCTTTAGAAGTGTGGTGAATGAAAAGATGATGAAAAATGATGGGTTAGAGGGATATTTATAGGTGTGTTGGGTCGGGTACTGTAGCAACCCGGGTACTGTAGCAGTTCGTTTCTGCTCTGTCAGCCTAACTTGTAACGTCCATAATTCTCTACTCCGGTGTTGAATCGACGAGCGGTTTGTTGCGTTGGAAACTAGATTCGACGAAATTCATTTTAGGCTTTTGAAACGCATTAAAACTTCTAATATACTAGGAGATATGCCCCTCCAAATTTGACCCAAAATTCTGTCCAAAATTCTGTCAGCTTTTTTTTTTCTCCAAGTTTTCGACAAATTTATTTTCTTCAATTTGCTTGGTCCCGGAGTTTTCCATAACTTATTATATGAACGTAAACCATCATGACCATAGAATTAGTTCTTATATTATCATATATCCTTGAAGGGAACTCCAGTATCCATACTTAGAACTTCCATCACTTATAAATTTCCACGTACGAAACTACGGGGTGTAACACAATCTAGAAGACAATCATAATTACATTCCAACTTACCTATCCATTTCTCATTCTTGAGTTCAAGGTCATCATTAATACCCGAAGTCACTTAGCCATAATGATTCTCAGAATAGTACCAACTATCAAATACTCAGAAACCCCCTTGAAGTCGAATGACTGGTGACTTCTGAATCCCAATGTAAACTCACATCATGTAGGAAAGTCCGATAAAACGAGTCTGTGCGCCTGTCATCAACCCGTCCTTGTCTTATGGATGTATAAACTTCTAGGGCAAAACTTTCCCCTACTCGTTAACTTCCTTTACCATATCAATATCTTTTCATTATCGCTTACTCACCAATCTATAAATCATAATACTGCATTTGAATTCTTAATGTCAACTTTTCCTATATCTTCAATAACTCTTAATTCTCCGAAATCTCGAATGCACTCAAACCAACTCCTTTAATTACTAATCATTATTCCCCTCCAGGGTTCTTCCCTTAAATTAAAATCATTCTAAAGTTTATCTTTGAAAGCGTCTCGTAATGGTTCATTCAATCATGACTTACCAAACATCCGACTGTCACATTTTCCCTTCATCCTTTCTCTATATCTTAGACATTCAAACAATTCAATTTGTAAAAAATCTCAGCAGAGTTTCCTCTATACTTCTTACTGCCTCATTCCTGCACACAACCCAGAAAACACATCTAATGCCTCACAGGGCTATCACAATACCTGTAACATTTACCTCAGGTTCTCATATCAAAGTCTATCAAAATTAATAAGACAGGAAACATACCTTCCAGAGTAGCAACTTCAGTTCTCATCAATTACCTTATAGCGGCATAATTAACTGCTTATACATAATCAAAACATTTAGGGTTAGAATCAGAGACATCACATCCTATAATTTAGCTCTACGACACGATCTAAGATGAGAACGAAAGGTTAATCATTCCTAAATGCCCTGCAACCTCTTATTTATAAGTGTGGCGCGCTTCACACCCATAAACAAGACTCTACTGAACACGGCTCGTAGACACACCCGAGGACGAACTGCTCTGATACCACTTTTGTCACGACCCAACCAGAGGGCCATGACGAGCACCTCTAAACATACATCTCATAAACATTTCTGGGTGGACCATAAAGATAGCTCCTGGATATCATGATCTGTAAGGACATATATCACAATATAACGGCACATCTCTATATAATCTTCAACAGTTATGTCCATCATCACCAGCTGACAAGGCTACTAAAATGTTATACAATGATATGGACCGGTAGGGTTATGAAATGTCTAACTATACACACATGTCTACGCGCCTCTACATATAACACAAGTGACCAAAAGGACTAATACCAATAGACTGCAGCTCCGAAGTAAGTGGAGTGCTCCTGAGAATTCGCTAATAATCACCTACCCGTCAATCCATGTACATGTCTACCTGCGGGCATGAATGCAGCGTCCACAAGAAAGGACGTCATTACGAACAATGTATTGAGTATGTAAGGCATGAATAACAACATAATAAGAAATATAGAATATAACATGAGATAAAGATAACCTGTACATCTGATTGCCTCATAAGGCGAATACCATACATGCTTAGCTTTCTTTAAAAAAAAACATTCCTCATGTATATATAAATAATAGTGCTGCGGAACGTGCAGCCCGATCCATAAATATTTTATATTGCTGCGGAACGTGCAGGACGATCCATATATCATATCATCATTATATATAAATATATATATTGCCGCGGAGCGAACGACCCAACCCATTTATCCATATATCCCGCGTCCGGGACGATATCGTAATATACCAACTGATCAGGTGGTTATGCATATATAACGCCTCACTTTCCCCATATCTCCTATATATATGTATATATATATATATATACACACACACACACATATATAGTATATGTGGCATGCATGAGACCCCAAATAAAAGCTACGACTCTATAGGAGTGACGTAAGGTTGGTAACCTCTGATTTATATTATGGAACAATCATCATCGCTATATCTCACCCCGAAGGAAAAATTTTCATGAGATGAGATCAACAACAATGAGTAAAATCAAGAAAATCATGAAATATACTCAACAATCTCATGATAGCATTAAAACCATAAACTTTGGAATTTCTAGAAATAGGATCATCATCATTATCAACATTATCATCATAAAACATACTTATCTTTAGCATCATAAGAACTCTAAGAATCATGAATCTCTAGCTTTTGAGAACAAGGACATTGTGGAAAACATGTATAGGTTCATAAGAAAGGAATCATGCCTTAAGAAAGAAAGGGTTTAGCCTTAACATACCTTTTCGGTCGCCTTAACTTTAACTAGTTAACGCTTATCCTCCCAAACTCGAAAATCTACATTCAAGAGAATTCATATTATGGTTAGGCTTATCATCATATGCTTATTTTAAGCTCTCAAACTAATTCCTTTTAAAATCTGCCGAAATTCGACCAGCATCTCTCCCATTTATATCCCTAGCCCGAAATCATAATACCAACAAAACAACAAAAATAGCAATACTAATATCAACCACATCATCATCAATACTAAAATATTCCATAAAACATCCGACACGATGTTTTTTTAACATACAACAACAATATACACATCCTTTCTTCCCAATCAAGAAGCATAATCTCATCAATACATCAACAACATTAGATACCATACATATACATGTAAATCATCCCAACCACACGGCCACAACATGTTCAAAACAGTCCATAAACACAACAACTACAACACGACACTTTATGACCTTTCCCCCATAACTATTTTCACTTTTAAGATTTGCTAAACCTTCAAATCAAATTAACCTACGAGATAGGATGAATAAAATACCTTATACTTGAAGAAATTTAGCCACACCAACTTTCTTCAAGACCAAGCTCACCACAACATCAAGTAGAAGCAAGAACAATCACCTTTCATGGACTAGTTCGCTGTAATCTTGTTAAATCCTTGATTTAATGGGCTATAAATGTTTGGGGGATGTGTTAGGAGGGTTCTAGGACTCATGAGAATGTAAAATTATGAAAAAATGGGGTTTATAGGGTTTTTATACCCCTTGAAAGTCAGTGGAACCAACTTTCCCAAGTGAGACCCGCGGAAGCCATTTGGCAGTTTGAGGGGTTATCTTAAAATGGCCATAACTCCTTACTCCGATGTTGTTTGATGAGCAATTTGTTGCGTTGGAAACTAGACTTGACAAAATTTATTTTAGGCTTTTGAAACACCTTAAAACTCCTAATATACCTGGAGATATACCCCTCCAAAGTTGACCCAAAATTCTGTCCAAAATTCTACCAACTTTTTTTCAAATTTTCGACAAACTTATTTTCTTTGATTTGCTTGGTCCCGAAATCTTCCGAAACTCTCCATACATGATATTTATCATCATCATACTTGATAATGGTCATGTTCTTTGGTTTCAAGGTTGTCCTTTCCAGTTACGACTTACGAGATCGTAATTCATCCTTTACTTCATTGTTATGAACTTCCCATGGATTGTACATTCAAAAACTTCATGGGGCATTGCCGATACTCCATTAATATGGTAAAGTACATGGCATGCTCATGCTCTTAAAATGCGAGGTGTAACAGTTTATGTATGGCAAAAGGGGGCATTAGAATGCTCTTAGCTCCTGGATATTCAGACAATAAAAAGAAAAGAAAAAAAAATTGAGAATGTTATGAATTCCATTTAGTTTCTTTTACTTGATTGAACAGCCAAAAATTCAGTTATTTCAACTACATTAAATGATCTTTCAAATTTTTCAAGACTCTCTAGTTTATGGCCGCTTCTCTATAGTACCAGTTGTTGCTTCATTGAATTTGCTTCACTAATAGGCTCACGCTTCGATTTTGATCGTTATGGACTAGTACCAAGATCGAGTTCTAGACAAGCGGATCTAATTTTAACAGCCGAAATAGTAATAATGAAAATGGCCCCCTCTTTAGTGAGATTATATAAGCAAAGGCACTTTTGGTTCTGTCGGTGCTTGAAACAATTTGGTCTTCTCCATATTACTATATCTCTAGAGCCAATAATTTTATATGAGTAACTACTGAACTCAATCACTTTTATGTATATACACATGTATATTCATGTATATACATATATAGACGGGGAAATTTTGCCAAAATGTGACTACTAATTAATTTAACAAGTAGCCAATTTTAAAAGTGGAAACTAATTGATCATTTCGATTATAGCCATGTTACAAGTATGGGAATTAATTAGCCTTTTCAAATATGACCAATGCATAAGATAGATTTCTCATTTCAATTATATCCCTAATTAAACATAGCAAACAATTAGCTATCTCAATTATGAACACAATTAACTCCTGTAATAATTTACAAAAATTCAATTTTGATCAATGTTTTTTTTTTTTTTGAAATAATTGAAAATAAGGCCAAATGACTTATAAAATTGATAGGTAATTTATTATCTATTTATTTAATCAAATTTCTTGGTTAAAGGGATAAAATATTTATCAATTGAATATTAATAGCTTTAAAAAATTAATTAAATAATTGTTTTAACTATTTTTGAATCAAAATTCTGACAAATATAGTTGAAAATTATAAAAAATATAATAAATACATAGGATGATATACAATAACATATTTGAAGATATTTCGCCAAATGAAATGACAAAATGTCACCGAAATAATTTTGCAAAATCAGTTTTGACTTGTAAAAGGTGTATTTCACTCTGTTTATGACTCAAGAACTCCGAATAATTAAATAAAATTATTGAAGGATAAAAATTAGGTGTCAACAACTACCCCTTCGATGTTCGGAGATGGTAAGTCCATCCCTGATCAGCGAAACTTGACAAAGCTGATTTTTGACCGACCAATTCAAAATACTTCTCCTTTTTAATGCAATTTTTAAATTTATTGCCAGACCCTGTTCTCTGGGTTTCCTACATATCTAAGGCTTTACGAGAAATCAAACCACTTGTAGTTCAACTGAACTAAACTTCTAATGCAAATTTCAAAATAAATCTCAAATCTTCCGTGTTGTCAAAACTGAGAAGTCCGGAATGATCTGTTGGAATGTGACTGGCTCTCTGGTATTGAGTCCACCTACATATCTCCAATTTTGGGAATCAGCTCACTTGTAGTTTGACTCAATCTGTAGAAAAAAGGGTATCTGTTATGCGGGAATGCCTTTGCACTTTCCGGTGTGTGCTCGACCGATTGCAAGATTTTTTGAAAAATAAATCAAAATAAAGAGAATTAAAAAAAAAAAAAAATTGCGGCTGAGCACAGGTTGAAGCGATCTTTCAATTCCATGCGAGAGAGCTTGACTCTCATTAGCACCCTATCTCGACCGGCTGCGTAAGAAAAAGTTCCATGTTTGCTCCGCATGCATCTGGATCTGGTTTGATCAGCATGCTCCTGTCCTTGGTGGCTACGAACCTGATTCCATCTGCTGAGTAGCATTGTGGTTGACCTGTTAACCCTTATTATTGTTTTCACCACCCCTACGTGGCTTTGTGACTATACTTTCTTTGTTTCACTTTTTGAGGTGACCTTCTTAGCACCACTTGAATGGAATGACCAACTTGGTCTTGTGTAACTGTTTTACTACCCCTGTGGCTTCTTGTCATTGTAACTCTCTCGGATGACTCTTTTAAATAGGTGACCCTCTTGGCACCATCCGATTTGTTGTGGGTGACCCTCTTGGCACTGTTTGTATGAATGGCCTTCTTGCTAATGTTTGTATGAATGGCCCTCTTGACAATGCGGTATGAATGACCCTCTTGGCATGTTTGTATGAATGTCCCTCTTGGAAATGCTTGTATGGATGGCCTTCTTGGCAATGTTTGTATGAATGACCCTCTTGGAAATGTTTGTATGAATGACCCTCTTGGTAATGCTTTTATGAATGGCCCTCTTGGTAATACTTGTATGAATGAACCTCTTGGAAATATTTGTAAGAATGGCCCTCTTGGCATGTTTGTATGAATAGCCCTCTTGGCAATGCTTGTATGAATGACCCTCTTGGCAATGTTTGTATGAATGTCTCTCTTACCAATGTTTGTATGAGTGGTCCTCTTGGAAATTTTGTATGAATGGTCCTCTTGGCATGCATATGACAGATATGGCGTTTTTGGCTAGATCGTCTTTCTTTCATCTTTTACGTCGGTTGTGACCATCTTGATCTGATAGGCCGCTTTGTCCATTATGTGACCCTTTTGGCCTGATAATATTTTTCTCATGACATTTTTTTCGTCGTAGCCCCTTTGGCTAGATGTTTCCCTCATGGTGTTTTAGTTCTTTTGTAACCATCTTGGCTTGACTGGGCCACTCTTGTGGCGCTCTTTGCTCTTTGAGGCCTTCTTGGGTTAATTAGGCCACCCTTGTGGCGCTTTCATCCTTATGTATCCTCCTTGGCTTAATTGGGCCACTCTTGTGGCGTTCTTTGCTCTTTGAGGCCTTCTTGGGTTAATTAGGCCACCCTTGTGGCGCTTTCATCCTTATGTATCCTCCTTGGCTTAATTGGGCCACTCTTGTGGCGCTCTTTGCTTTTTGAGGCCTTCTTGGGTTAATTAGGTCACCCTTGTGGTGCTTTCATCCTTATGTATCCTCCTTGGCTTAATTGGGCCACCCTTGTGGCGCTTTCATTCGTTGTGGCCTTCTTGGCTTAATTGGGCCACCGTTGTGGCGCTTTTGTTTTTATAGTGTTCTTAACTTAATTGGCCCACCCTTGTGGCGCTTTTGTTTTTGTGGCCATCTTTGCTTAATCGAGCCACCTTTGTGGCACTTTCATCATATTGTAGCCTCCTTGGCTTGGTTTGGTGAGCTTAGTGCCTCCGATGAGCCGCTTCTCACCTGCTTTATCATCATAAACAAACAAGGTTAGCAATAAATGGTCGTCCTCCTAATGACATTGGGGGCCTTTGTTCATAGAGTATTAGTCTCGTACAAGGTTGATCCATGCCATCAACTCCTGTTGCGTTGTTGCTTCGCCTGCTTGGTTGTACTCCCAGTTCTGATCCTTTTGGATTCGGTAGTTCGAGAGATGAACTTATCTTAAAATAAAACAAATTTTCGCAAAATGTTGATCACAAGCTTTTTTTAACTTTGATTGTAAAGAATATAATTTTGAAAACTATTTGAGTTAGTTGTCATGACAAGTGCATTTAAGTGAGAATCTTCAATTATATGCAACATCTTGCTACGAAAGTCTAGCTTTATCTGGGGGAATTTTTTAGACCCTCTCAAAAATTCTGCCCCAGTTTGAGGTCTTGTTCCGGTGAACTCTCGTGCTGAATCTTAACGAAGGAAATTTGTCGATCTTCTCAAAAATTTTGCCGCATCTGAAAGTTTTGGGTAGGCTGACTCTTGTACCAGACTGTTGTGAAGAATTTTTTGAGATCCTCTAAAAAATTCTACCGCAGTTGAATATGTGTTGGCAAACTCTCATGCCAACTCCGAGTTCCTCTTGGAATCCTATCTTTGTGGCTTCCTAGGATTTTCTTAGGTTTTTTCGATTGGTAAGATAGAGCTCGAGGAGTGCCTACGTATCCTGTCCCAGCAAGAATCAGGTCAAACGTAGTTCGGAATAAAAGTAATTGATTTTTTATAATAATGTGATCGAGTCTTATATGGACTACCTACGTATCCTACCTTGGAAGATCAGGTCATTGCGTAGTTTATATTACAAGGAAATCATTTGGTTTTTTCTATCTATTACAAAAGGAAGACCAAATTCGGTATGGATTTTCTACATATCTCTGCCATAAGAGATTGGTCTTAATGTAGTAATTACAAGAAAAACTATGATTATAAACTGTAAAGCGTGTCTTCACGCATAATACCGCTTGATTGTGTCTGAGTTGATTGCCTTGGACCATTCTTGGTCGTCCATCTCAGCTAGGATTACTGCTCCTCCGGAGAGTACCTTGCAGACCACATACGGGCCTTGCCAGTTGTGTGTGAACTTTCCTTTGTACTCATTTTGTTGTGGAAAAACTCGTTTGAGTACCAGTTGTCCAATTTGAAATAGTCAAACTCCGACTCGCTTGTTGAAGGCACGAACTATTTTTTGCTAGTATAATTGACTGTGGCACATGACAATCATCTTTTTCTCGTTGATTAGAGCCAGTTTCTAGTATCGGTTTCGGACTCATTCTGCATTGTCCAACTCTGCTTCTTGAATGAGTCTTCGCGATGGTATTTCAACTTCAGCAGGTATGGCTGCTTCGGTGCCACAGACGAGCAAGTATGGGGTTGCCCCTGTTGAGGTATACTTTGTTGTTCGATATCCAAGCAATGCATAAGGCAATTTTTCGTGCCAACACTTGTAGTTGTCTGTCATTTTCCTTAATATCCTCTTGATATTCTTGTTGGCTACCTCTACGGCTCCATTCATTTGTGGCCAATAGGCGGTGGGGTTCTGATGGGTTATTCAGAATTGCTCACGGATTTCTTTCATCAGATGACTATTCAGATTTTTTCCATTATCCATTATGATGGACTCTGGTATGCCGAATTGGCATATGATGTTCTTTCTCATGAAATCGGCTACCACTTTCTTCGTCACCGATTTGTGTGATGTGCCTTCCAACCATTTAGTGAGGTAATCTATGGTGACCAGAATGAATCGGTGTCCATTAAATGCGGCTATTTCGATGGGCCTAATGACGTCCATGCCCAGGCGACGAACAGCCAAGGTGAGCTCTTGACATTAAGTTCACTCGGCGGGACTCTGATTAGATCTCTATGGATTTGGCATTGATGACTTCTTTGTACAAAGTTGCAAAAATTAGTTTCCATTGTCATCCAATAATAACCTGCTCGGAGGATCTTTTTAGCTATAACGAACTGATTCATGTGAGGCCCACAAGTTCCAGCATGCCCTTCTTCTAGTAATTTTGTGGCCTCGGTGGCATCCACGCATTTGAGTAATCTGAGAACCGACATCATTTTGTAGAGTATCTCCTTGTTCAGGAAAAATCCATTAGCCATTCTCTGGATGGTTTTCTTCTAATTGCTTGTAGTATTCTCGGGGTACTGTCCCTTCTTCAAATATGTCTTTATGTCAGCATACCATGGGTTTCCATCGGGTTCCGCCTCTACATGAGAACGGTAGGCATGTTCTTCCCTTAGACTTATCTTTAGTGGCTCAATGTGACTAGTTTAGGTATGTTGTATCATGGATGCTATGGTAACAAGAGCATCGGCGAATTTGTTTTGAGTCCTAGGTGTATGCTTGAACTCGATCTTCTTGAACTTTTTGCACAATCTTTGTGTGAGGTTCACGTAGGGCAAGATCTTGGCATTCTTTTTGGCCATTCACATTGTACCTGGTGAATCAACAGCTCTGAATCACCTATTACCAATAATTCATGAATGTCCATATCCAAAGCCATTCTGGAGGCCTAAGATGCAGGCCTCATATTCAGCCATATTGTTGGTGCATCGGAACTTGAGCTTTGCGGCCATCGGATAATGTTTTCCTATTTCTAATACCAAGACTGCTCCGATTTCACTACCTTTGTATTAAACCGCACCATAAAAAAACAATCTCTAGCCCGAATAGGGTTCAGCTATATCTTCGTCTATTGCTGACACTTCTTCGTCCGGAAAGTAAGTCCGAAGTATTTCGAAATCCTCGTCGATTGGGCTCTCTGCCAGTAGGTCATCCAATGCTTGGCCTTTGATGGCCTTTTGTACTACGTATGTGATGTCAAGCTCACTCAGGAGAATTTGTCGTTTGGACAATTTCCCTATAGGCATGGGTTGGCGAAAGATGTAATTCAGTGGATCCATCTTGGATATGAGATGAGTGGTGTACGATGACAAGTAATGCATCATCATTTAGGCTACACATGTCAAGGCACAACATGTCTTCTTTAACAGAGTGTACCTTGCCTTGCGTGTGCGTCGAACTTCTGTCTTAGGTAGTAAATCGCACACTCTTTTTTACCAGTTTCATCATGTTGTCCTAACACGCATCCAAAAACATTATCTGAGACTGATAGGTATAGAAGTGTAGGGCTTCCAGGTCTAAGAGGTACTAAGACCGATGGGTTGGACAGGTACTTCTTGATGGTGTCGAATGCTTTCTGACACTCTTCAGCCCATTCCGTTGGTGCGTCTTTCTTTAGCAACCTGAGTATGTGTTTAACAATGACAGTGGACTGGGCTATGAACCGCTCAATGTAATTCAACCATCCCAGGAAACTCATGACCTCTTTCTTGGTCTTTGGAGGCGGTAGCTCTTAGATAGATTTGATCTTTGATGGATCTAGCTCTAGGCCTCTTCGGCTGACTATGAACCCAAGCAGTTTTTTGGCCGGCACTCCAAATGCACTCTTTGCTGGGTTTAGTTTCAGATTGAATTTCAGGAGTCTGTTAAAGAACTTTCGTAAAATGCATGGTATGCTCTGAGCTTTCTCTCGATTTGATAATGATGTCGTCCACGTACACCTCAATTTCCTTATCGATCATATCATGGAAAATGGTGGTCATAGCCGTCATGTAAGTGGCACTGACGTTCTTGAGGCCGAACGACATTATTCGATAATGATACACTCCCTATGGAGTGATGAAGGCCCTTTTTTGTATCTTCCTCACTCATCAAGATTTGATGGTATCCTATGAAGCAATCCACGAATGACTGCAACTCATGCTTCGGGCAATTGTCAATGAGTATGTGGATGTTTGGGATTGGAAAGGATTGGAAATCAAATGAAGCGACGAGAACAATATCGGAGAAAAGTGGATTATACGACCATTTATACGGTCCATATAATGTTATACGGTCCGTATAGTGGTCCGTATAACCGTTACAGTAAAGGTCCATCTCAGTTGGGATTATACGGTCACTTATACGGACCGTATAAAATTATACGGGCCGTATAATGTGCCGTATAATGGTCACAGAATGAGTTGTTGATGGGATAATTTCACGGTCACTTATACGGACCGTATAAATTTATACGGACCGTATAAGTGTTCGTATAATTGGGTCGGAACAGAATTTTTTTTTTTAAATAAGGGACCCAAGTTCATTATTTTCATTCCCCATCTTCTCATTGCCTCTCCACAACTCAAGAACTCTCTAGAACAATCTACACTTCATTTACAAGAATCCAAGAGAAATTGAGGATCAACTTCATCAAACCAAGGGAATTAAGTGCAAGAAGCTCACTAGGGTTCATCTAAGATAAGAAATCCCTTTGGAAGTGGAACTAGGGTTTTGCTCAAGTGAAGTGTTTCCACTCAAAGCTCATTCCCACACTATCAAAGGTAAGGTTTATGATCATTTCATGTTATTTAGGGTATTGCGGGGTTGAAAGACTTAGATTATGAAAGGAGGTGGAAGATGGGTCATAAATATGAGAATAGTGACATCTTTGAGTAGTAGCTTAGAATGAATTATGATTCTTGACATGTTGTGATTATAAATATGTTATAAATGATGTTAAAAACATGGGAGAAAGATTATATAGGAATGAACGTAATGGTGTATTATGACCACGGTTATGGATGAATTCAAATGGAAATGGGAGACTTGAATAATGAGGGATGAAGGAAGATTGTTGAGTATGATATGATGAGTGTTGGTATTGACGTTTGGGAGTTGATATATAATATGGAGAAAGTTGTATAAAAAAAGGAGATGCTGCCCAATTTTCTCTAGCTTTAGTTTAAGCATGCTTATGTAATCAAATATCTAATGTTAGTACAAACTCTCTTGAAGGTAGAAAAGTGAACATTGGAGGAGAACGTCCAAGCGATAGAGTAGCTAAACGGAAAGGTATGTAAGGCTAGTCACTTCTTTCTAAGGCATGACTCCTATGGCATGCATCCTCCTATCTTTCCGTGACTTTCCTATAGATATATCGAAAATTATGAGTCTACGATTGCAAGGAGCTTCACATGAGATAAAGAAATGAGATATGTTACGAGTATGATAATGATGACGATGAGTCTAAGCCTAAAGATTCTAAAGCATGATATGATGTTCCATGAAGCTAATGGTCCTAAGTATGATTCATTGATGTTGTTCATTTTGTACACCCACCTTATAATGCTAGTCCCTTCTAGGTGAGGTATGATGAATATGATTACTCCATAATGTAATCAAGAGTTCTCGACCTTATGTCACCCCGATATAGCTATAGTTTATCTTCAAGTTCTAATGCATGTTTCATGACGAATGTATGATGATGATAAGCTTATGGTAAGGGTATGATAAGGCTATGAGATGTATGTGATGATACGATTCCACCGTGCCTAGATGGCCGGACATGTCACCGTAAAGGCGGGCTGGTTACGATTCCACCGTGCCTAGATGGCCGAACATGTCACCGCTAATGCGGGCTGCATATGAGTACACCGTGCCTAGAGGGCTGGACATGACACCACTAGTGGGCGGCATATGATGGTTACCCGAACGCGGGTTAATGATGATGGTCCATATGATATGTTTATGTATGTATGATGTATAACACGTGTTAACTCTTAAAGGTTAAGCAGGTTAATCTTCATCTCATGTTTTATGATTTCTTTATTATGTTCATTTTATTCATGCCTTACATACTCAGTACAATACTCGTACAGACGTCCTTTCTTTTTGGACGCTGTGTTCATTCCCACAGGTAGACAGGGAGGCAACCCAGACTCATAGGAGCTGATCAGGAGATTTACGAGGGCACTCCACTATTTCGGAGGTGCCCTTTGATTTATTGTTTTGTGTACATACTTGGGCACGGCGGGGTCCTGTCCCGTCCTTATGTCTAATACTCTAGTAGAGGCTCATAGATACGTATGTATGGGTCGTATGGTCTCATGATCTCTTCCGTGTATATTATGCTGCATTGTATATTATTATCATTTTGATAGCCGAAGGGCTTATGTATATAAATGTAGTTATGTCTAAAATGGATATGGTTTCTCCATGATTAGAAGGATGAGAACAATAAATGAATGCAGGATAAGTACAATGAGTGGTGCTCGGTAGTTAGCTCCGAGTACCCGTCATGGCCCCTAGTCAGGTAGTGACAGAAGGGTTAGAATAAAGCATATACACATGTAAAGAAAAGAGTTGTTTACTTATAACTAGAGTTTTCATTAATTTAATAAAAGGAAGTACGACCCCCGTATCTATGCGTGGTCTACGTAAGCGGATCAACATCGAATCATTTTCATTTTTTAAAACATCACAAGGTAATTGAAAGTGCAAAGGGAGAGTAATTGGGCATCAACCGATTCTCGCCGATTTCATGAAGCATTTCAATTCATCGTTCTCTACCGAAGAGCCAAAAGTAAGGTAGAAGTCCAGTTGGATAGTTGCTCGCCCGGATCAGTATCACGGATGGTGGGCACTTCATTGCATTCTTTCAGTATCACCAGGCAATCTTTCTCTTGGGAATATCATCCCCAACTCTTCCTCAGAGTCTCCATCATCATGCATGGGTATTCAGATCGGCAATGACTGGTACAAGTTCAAAATTGGCTTGTGCAATTTTGGAGGACTCCTCTTTTTTCATGTTGGCTTCAAAAGCCTCATCAGCATTAGGAACATACCCTAGACCAAAATCGAAAGTTATCTTGAGGGATCAAGATTGGCTCCACCATGCCATGCAGATACCTTCCCAAGCCTCGTCCAGGCTCAAATCTATTTTGGAGCATGGTGGATGCAATCATTTTGTAGACTGCTGGCATGGGAGCTTGTGCAGATTCTTCCTTGTGAGTGGCCTCTACTAGTTCTACTATGTGGAAATTTGTTCCTTTCTGCTCGATCGATCACAGAATTATTTGGGTAGTTGTGGATGCTACCATCTCCATGGATCAAGACCCCGTGGCCTCCCCACACAAATTTCAAAGCTTGGTGGAGAGATGATGGCATGGCTCCAGCCATGTGAATCCATGGTCTCCCCAGCAACAGATTGCAGCGATTTCCATGGCCTGGAACTCGGTGGAGAACTCAGCGATTCCCATTTGGACACAGAGGTCAACTTCTCCAACAGGATCACATTGTGCTTCATCAAATGCTCTTACATTTGTATAGCTTTGGCAGATCTTACCGAGGTCGTACCCTAATTGGCTGAGGGTAGACTGGGGATAGATGTTGAGGCCATCACAAAACCATACTCTCGTTTATCAATTGATACTCTGGTCACGATCTAGTCTCGGCACTTAATGGTTATGTATAGTGCCTGGTTATGTATCGTACCTTCTTTGGGAAATTCTTTCTTCGTGAAGGAGATCTAATGTTCTCCTATGGCATGGCCACCATCTCGGCAAGATTTTTACTGCTTGTGCCTGTGGGGATATAAGCTTCGTCCAATAACCTCATCAGAGCTTGACGATGTTGAGGGGAACTCAGTAGTAATTCCAACACAGATATTTTAGCTGGCGTCTCTTTCAGGTGCTCCACAATGGAGTATTCCTTTGGTTGCATTTTGTGCCAGAAATTATCACGACCCAAACCAATGAGCCGTGATGAGTACCCGACCACTACTGATCGAGCACTCTAAACCAACTCGCACTCGCGTTTTATACTAGACAACTTGGTGGCCCATCTTGACTCGATATTCCCTTTGGTACCATTCGCGGTAGCATTTATACGATAGATCTTATCTCAGAATTCCACGAAACATGCATATGGATATGTATATGTAAGCATACTAGCAGAGGATGACAACGCAGACCAACTTGGTCACCGTATATACTGTTCACAAAATTAAGGGACAACTGAAAGCACATGACGACCCCCACTATATATACACTGTCTACAGACCTCTATGGAATATAGACTACAAAAAGGACAGGACAAGGCCCTGCCATACCCATATATGTACATGTCAAAATAGCATACCAAAGGGCTAGAGCTCCGGTCCAAATGGAGCTTAAGTGGGCCGGAGGCCGACAAAAAAGGTCCTATGTCCGGCTTCCCACTCGGTGGCTTATCGAAAACTCGCGGGGCATGAACGCGGCGTCCACAAGAAAGGGACGTAGTACGGACAAATGTACCGAGTATGTAAGGCATGAATAATAATATGTAAGAGATACCGAACATGAAAAATAGCATAATGAGAAATATAGAGCATAACATGAGATACGGAAATAACCTGTACATAGGATTGCCTGTTAAGGCAGATACCATGCATGGTTAACTTTAAAGAAAACATTTCTCATATACATATATGTAGCATAATCATTAGCCCGCGTCCGGGGTAACCATCTCACGCCGCCCACTAGTGGTGCTGCCCGTGCCATATAAACACGGTGTAGTAAGCCGCCCGCCTTAGTGGTGCTGCCCGACCATCTAGGCACGGTGTAATCATTATCATATACTTAACATGAAGCATGCCTAGGAGCTCAAGTAAAAACTGTAACTCTATCGGAGTGACGTAAAGTCGGTAACCTCCGACTGTATTATGGAACATCATGATCGTCATGTCTCACCTTGAAGGAACTAGCATTATGAGGTGAGACTATCGATAATGAATAACATCAAGGGAAAACATAGAATAAGATCATAAATCTCATACAACGTCAATTCATAAGCTTTAGAATTTCTGGAATTAAAATTATCATCATCATATTCATCATAGAAATATTCTCATCTTTGACATCATCGTTATCACTGTAAAAATATGTCCATCGTTGTTGTCACAAGAGCTTGCAGAATCATAAATCTCTGATTTGGAAATTACGGACATTTTGGAAAACATTTATGGATTATCAGGAAAGAAGTCATGCTTTTGAATCATGAACTCTAACTTTTGGAAGTAAGGAGTTTATGAAACATATATAGGGAATTATAACATAGAAGTTTCTAGAAATAGGATCATCATCATCATAAAACATACTTATCTTTAGCATCATAAGAACTCTATGAATCATGAATCTCTAGCTTTTGAGAATAAGGACATTTTAGGAAACATGTATGGGTTCACAAGAAAGGAATCATGCCTTTGGAAAGAAAGGGGCTAGCATTAACATACCTGAAAATTCACGTCTCAGCTCTTCCACCTAGTTCCCTTCTGGCAATCTACATATAAGACCATTCATACTATAATTAGGTCCATTGTTATATACTTATCCTAAGTCGCCAAATAAATCTTTCTAGAATCTGCCGAAATTTTGGCAGCATCTCCTCTATTTATATGCCTAGCTCAAAATCGTAATTCAGAAACCAACAACAACATCAATACCAACATTAACAACATCACTTTCAACACCAACACGTGCCATAAAACAGCCCACACGCTGTTTTCAACTTCCATAACTAACCAACTTATTATACAATTATCTAACGACTTTATCTTCGTAAATAAGCCTTAAATAATACCAAAAGAGAAAGATTCATACCTTTTTCTTGTCCAAAAAATAATATCTTCTAGATTCCACCTTGAATCCTGGCCAAATCCAATGCAAAATAATACTGTGATCACAACTATGCACTATCCGAGCCTTAATTAAGCAAAATCACTTTAAACCCTCAACTTTTTTTACGACATAATTGCCCTTTGTGTTGCTGCTGTCAATTTGATTTTTTTTGGTGAAAAACATGAGGTTTTTCCCTTTTTATAAGGTTTAAATTCGGTCGGGGTCACTGTAACAATTTACTGTAGCAGTACTGTTGCAAGTCGGTTACTGTGGCATTTACTGTAGCACGTGTTTCTGCTTTATCAGCCAAAATTGTAACGTCCATAATTCTCTACTATGATCTTCTATTAATGAGTGGTTTGTTGCGATGGAAACTAGGCTCGATGAACTTCATTTTTGGCTTTTGAAACACCTTAAAACACTTCATATGCTAAGAGATATTCTTCTCTAAAGTTGGACTAAAATTTTCACACGAAACTTTACCCATCCTTTCTCCAAAGTCATACTACTCCATTTCTTCCACTAATTTCCTTATAAAACCTTCTGGTATACCTTATATACATCCTTCACTCATTAAATATACTTAATAATGCTTGCTCCTTATATTCCAAAGTGATTTTACTTAACCATAGCTCAACGTACTTATGTTTCAAATTTGATAAGTGCTTCTTCGAAGATAAGGGGTGTAACATTCTTCCCCCCTTAAAAACATTCATCCTCGAATGTTATACTGCACCGATCCTCAATTTCCCCATTGAATTTTTGTTCAATTACCGTATTTGGTCAGTTTCGTCCTGTTCTTTCTTAGCTCTTTATCAAATTCATTTGTGAGTCATACAGTCTTTAATACTTATGTATATAATCACAAGTCAACTAGTATCCCGTTCTCATTTTGTCTTCATTCTTGTGGTTTAACTGGCCACACCACGGCTACTCGGCGTCCTGCGAGCATCATTGCTTTTCGTTCCTCATTTCTTTATTAACGGATAACTCCCTTGCTCGAATACAACACTTTCTTTTGTTGACTGCTTTGATACTATCTTGGCTATCCCTACTTGTACTTATTAAGCGTAGACACGTGCTAGATTAGTGCCTCATAATTCATCAGCCAAGATCTCTGATTCATTTTAAATTTTCTTATACTAACGTCCAGTTGCTTATTCAGCGGTACTCTGCTACTGACAAATCCTCACTCTTAACGGTTACATTTCTTTAACCATCCGTCTTAATTCCTTTCCATGATCAGTTGTAACTAAATCCTCAATACAATTTCTTAAATACGCATGTTCCTAATGTTCCATCACTATCTTTATTATTCCTCGTAGCAGGATTATATTGCGATGCACCAATAATCATAGTACTAACTGGTCTACAGATCACAATATCTTCGAGTTCTTGTCAAAACTCTTCCTTCAATTCCTTTTTCTCAAATCTTGCAATATAACTTATAATTATAAAGTTAGTGCAATTCTCACTTTACCACAGCTTCTTTTCCAACATCGGTATGGTATACTTACCCTTGACTTCCTCATTCCAATGATCACTAATTTAGCTATCATTCCTTGTTGGCTTTCCGATGTGTCCATTCCCGTCTGCGGGGCATAACCTTACGCTGATGGTTCATATAATTCTATAATACATACCCTTATGCTCAGTATGGCTAGTGACCCGTGGTATACTTTCTAATTTCTGGTGATGCTGCTGCTTTTCTATCTGCACCTATATTGTTCTTCCTCTCTTTAGAGATCACCACACCGCTTATCGTTACTCCTTTTGTTAAGATTCTCATATTTTTCCTTTAATATCAACATTTTCTTCCGTTGTAACCCGAAGTGTCCTTTGTACTCATCATCCATTTCGTCATTCTCTTTGTAGTTAGCTTGCAGACCTTTCTTACTTTATTACTCTTTAGGATACGTCACTGCCTATTTAGGTGCGGCACAAATCTCCCTGGTCTAGTAATATCATATCTCATGCCCGCATGAAGTATTCTCTCGATCCATTTTAATTCCTTTTCATACCTGCTTTGTGGTATATTTATCCTTAATTCATTTCTGCTCCCTCTTAATGCATTCTTGATATGCCACTACGTCCCGAATTTTGGCCACTTTAAGCTAACATCTTTCTTTCTTTGAAATTTCTGACAATGCCATACCTCATTTCAGGACTAGATCTGCCCTTCTCCCCTTTTTAAGGGTGTTCATATACACTAGTAACTCCCGAGTATCAGTAATCATCGGCCAACCCTAACAATCCTCCAACTCTTTTGGTATCTTATAATACCGAAATTCTCTCATCGTATAGCTTGACTTATTTTCCTTTCTGCTAATCGAGGGCTTTGCATTTAGACAAAGCACTTATGCACTACTGATCAACGGGTTAATAGGGATATTGGAATCCATCAAAATATTTTACGGATCATTTGGTCACACTTTGCTTTTTTTATCCCTCGTCTTCCTCCACGACTATTATCACTGAAATTCTTTTTACTCTAAGTTTCCAGTTTCACTTTATGTCTACAATATATCATTGAGAGTTAATATGCTGCACTCTTCCACTATCAATTCTTTTATTCACTTAGCTCACTTATCCAAAATTTTCCTTGACTACTCATTTACATCCCACCTATGCGTTGTAGTTCCTCCAGTGTTCTGCCACTTCTTGTTCGTGTCGTGAAATCCTTGCAAATATACTCTCTTCTTTCTTCTCCTTCCTGCCGCCAAGGCTAGTCCACACTTATGAATATTTCTCATACATCCTTCTATTTCCTTTATAATCGAATCTCGGTATTCCTTATCCTCATCCCATGTTATTGATGTACTATCTCCCGGTTAGCTTTGTTAGTTTATTATACTCTCTCTTGTCCTTGGTGATTGCTCAAATTTTCTTTTCTTCCCTTTTTCTTCTCTCCTCTCCTTTTGACCAGCCCATTAGTGTACCTTTCCTACTTTCATCCTCAAACCTTCCTTGAGTTCCTTCCTCCCCGAGCGCCCTTCTCCACTTGTTATTTTATAGTATTGTCCCTGAAGTTTGTGAAATATTTCTTTAAATGTGCAAATCCATTTTATCCTTAAATCATCTTTTAGGAAAGCTTCTCCGTTTCTGAGGCAACTATGTTAGTATGATTACACATTTATCCCTTTATATAGCTCTCGGGAGCTGGAAATCTCTTAGTATAGTTGCAAGACCTGATCATTCTCTCTCTTACTTCACATCCCTATTTGTTGTTACTATCCTTTAGTCCCACTTATCGAAGTCTGTTCTCTGACCGCACACATTCATCTTTTGTTTCATACTACCATACTTTATCCCTTTCGCATGCTTACCTTCTAATATTATCCAAATAGTCCCTTGCCTTGCCCGTCGTCTCTCTTGGAAGCTTCACTCACCCTCGTTTCTTACACTTTTTCCTTTTCTCAAGGCATTCTAATCTTCTACTTCCTATATACTCACTTTCTTCCTTTCCCTGACGTTATTGCATTAAGACTTTCCAACTCTAACCTATAATGAAAATAACATCAACTTACCTTGTAACATTTGTCACTTGAACTTCACTACCCTGTTAGATTAATGCCTTCAGTATATAGCAATGTCGGTTGCTGGGACACACATATCGGTTGGCGCAGCCACATATGGGAAGTCATACACATACATATATATGTTTACTAACGCCTCGCTTACAAAGTATTTCCAAATACTATTTGAACTCACCCTAATTCTAGAGCTGTGATGCACCATCTTTCTCTTTACCGGTCTAGTCCGCCTCATCCTTAACGACCTTTTAAGGTTTCCAACCACTTCGCATACTCCAATTTCTCTTAGGCTACTCTAGCTTCTCATCTGTCTCTTATGTCTGAATTTGTAGGACTCTTAGTACACTTCCCAGGGGGTCACCCATCCTAGTATTACTCTCACCCCAGCACGCTTAACCTTGGAGTGCTAATGGGATCCGGTGTGCTAGTCTTTGGTACGATCGCATCCACCCTACTGCGTGACCTTTATCGCATGACCTGGAACAAGTTGAAGTTCTAACGGATTCCAATAAATTCTCGTAATACATCTCCCTCCGGATTAGAAAGGATCTCTTACTCTTCCGACTAAGCAAATGTTATTTGGCCTTTGAAATCCTCAATAATCACCTTCAATCTGCATGTATGACTACTTTTCATCCCAAATTTCAAGATTCCCAATGGTGGCGAAAACACCTTGATCGTAGTTACTTATAAATACTTTGGTTATTGGTCCCTTTAGGATTTTCCCTCTCTGCTATTAAGTAATAACCTACAGTAAATACACACACATAGGAAATTCCAATAAAAGACTCATATACCTGTAGCCGATCGGTCCTTAGCCTGATCTGGTGGGCTATAAAGTGAAGTGTGCTCTTCATCATTGTCTTCCCACCGTCTGCTAGTCTGGCCTTCGTCATCTCCCCCATCCGAATCAGAAGGATACGGATAATCCGACAGCTCCTGGTTTACTGACTGCCAGGATAGAGGGCTAGAGTAATCATTAACACTCACCGGAGTAGCTGGTCTGATGTAGTGCTTTACCATAGGAGCAGCTGGTATGACCTGGGGAATCTCCTCCTTCGGCGTCCCATACGAACCCTCGGATGGGTCTGTGTCATAACTGTCCTCCGATGGATCCTCCTCTCTAGAAATCAGAAACTCTAGAGGAATCGTCGCTGGGTCCTCAGAGGGATCAGTCTCGATAGAATAGCTAAGGCTTCTCCTACTTGGTCCCAGAGCCTGTGGTCCTGAATCCACTCTGGGGGCCTTCTTAGCACTCCCACTATCCGAGGCTGATCTCTTCATCTTTATCAATCTGTGCTTACCTACAGGAAAAGAGGGTCAGAAATAATCTTTCCTAGACTGTGGCTCTATCGCACGATCTAAGATAGAAGGAAAGGTCAATGATTCCTAAATGCCCTGTAGCCCCCTGTTTATAAGTGTAGTCAGCTTCACACCCATAACCAGGACTCTACCGGACACGGTCTGTAGACAATCCCTAGGACGAACTGCTCTGATACCACTTTTATCACGACCCAAACCGATGAGCCGTGACGAGTACCTGACCACTACTGATCGAGCACCCCTAACTCGCATCTGCTCTATACTAGATAACTTGGTGGCCCATCTTTAACTGATATTCCACTGGTACCATGCGCGGTGCCATTTATACGATAGATCTTATCTAAAAATTCCACGAAACATGCATATGGATATGTACATCTAAGCATACTAGCAGAGGATGACAATGCAGACCAACTTGGTAACCGTATATACTATTTACAAAATTAAGGGACAACTGAAAGCACATGACGACCCCCACTATATATACACTGTCTACAGACCTCTATGGAATATAGACTACAAAAAGGACAGGACAAGGCCCTGCCACACCCGTATATGTACATGTCAAAATAGTATACCAAAAAAGGTTGACGCTCCGGTCAAAATGGAGCTCGCTGGCTGAGATTGGGGACAGGTCCTACGGGTCTGGCTCACTCGGCTGGCTACCTGAACCTGTGGGCATGAACGCAGCGTCCACAAGAAGGGACGTCAGTACGGATAATGTACTGAGTATGTAAGCCATGAATAATAATATTGTAAGAGATACCGAACATGAAAAATAGCATAATGAGAAATATAGAGCATAACATGAGATAAGGAAATAACCTCTACATATGATTGTCTCTTAAGGCAGATACCATGCATGCTTAACTTTAAAGAAAACATTTCTCATATACATATATGTAGAAAAATCATTAGCCCCCGTCCGGGGTAACTATCTCACGCCGCCCACAAGTGGTGCTGCCCTTGCCATATAAACACGGTGTAGTAAGCTGCCCGCCTTAGCGGTGCTACCCGGCCATCTAGGCATGGTGTATTCATCATCATATACTTAACATGAAGCATGCCTAGGAGCTCAAGTAAAAACTGTAACTCTATCAGAGTAACGTAAGGTCGGTAACCTCCGATTGTATTATGGAACATCATGATCATCATGTTTCACCTTGAAGGAACTAGCATTATGAGGTGAGACTATCAATAATGAATAACATCAAGGGAAAATATAGAATAAGATCATAAATCTCATAAAGCGTCAATTCATAAGCTTTAGAATTTCTGGAATTAAAATCATCATCATCATATTCATCATAGAAATATTCTCATCTTTGACATCATCGTTATCATTGTAAAAATATGTCCATCATTTTTGTCACAAGATCTTACAGAATCATAAATCTCAGGTTTGGAAATTGTAGACATTTTGGAAAATATTTATGGATTATCAAGAAAGGATTCATGCTTTTGACTCATGAACTCTAACTTTTGGACGTAAGGAGGTTATGAACATATGTAGGGAATTATAACATAGGAATTTCTAGAAATAGGATCATCATCATCATAAAACATACTTATCTTTAGCATCATAAGAACTCTATGAATCATGAATCTCTAGCTTTTGAGAATAAGGACATTTTAGGAAACATGTATGGGTTCACAAGAAAGGAATCATGCCTTTGGAAAGAAAGGGACTAGCCTTAACATACCTAAAAATTCACGTCTCGGCTCTTCCACCTAGTTTCGTTCTTGCAATCTACATATAATACCATTCGTACTATAATTAGGTCTATTGTTATATACTTATCCTAAGCCTCCAAATAAATCTTTCTAGAATCTGCCAAAATTTCGGCAGCATCTCCTCTGTTTATATGCCTAGCCCAAAATCGTAATTGAGCAACCAACAACAACAACATCAATGCCAACATTAACAACATCACTTTCAACACCAACATGTGCCATAAAACAGCCCACACGCTGTTTTCCAACTTTCATAACTAACCAACTTAATATACAATTATCTAACAACTTTATATTCGTAAATAAGCTTTAAATAATAGCAAAAGAGAAATATTCATACCTTTTTCTTGTCCAAACGATAATATCTTGAAGATTCCACCTTGAATCCAAGCCAAATCCAATGCAAAATAATACCGTGATCACAACTACGCACTATCCGAGCCTTAATTAAGCAAAATTACTACAAACCCTGAACTTTTTTTATGACGTAGTTGCCGTTTGTGTTGCTGCTCTCAATCTGATTTTTTTTGGTGAAAAACATGGGGTTTTGCCCATTTTATAAGGTTCAAATTCGGGTTGGGGTCATTGTAGAAGTTAGTGTAGCAGTACTGTATTAAGTCGGTTACTGTAGCACGCGTTTCTACTTTGTCAGCTAAACTTGTAACATCCATAATTCTCTACTCCGATATCCTATCGATGAGAGGTTTGATGCATTGGAAATTAGACTCAACGAGCTTCATTTTAGGCTATTGAAACACCTTAAAACGCTTCATATGCTAAGAGATATTTCCATTTCTTCCATCCTTTCTCCTAAGTCATACTACTCCATTTCTTCCACTCATTTTCTTATAAAACCTTCTAGTATACCTTATATACATCCTTCACTCATTAAATATACTTAATAATGATTGATCCTTATATTCCAAAGTGGTTTTACTTAACCATAACTCAACGTACTTATGTTTCAAATGTGATAAGTGCTTCTTCGAAGATATGGGGTGTAACAAAAATCTTCAGCCTTACCTTCAGTGATGGGCCTCTTTTGGTTTCCTTTTTTCCTTGGCACTCAGTGGGCTAATTCTTCGAGAGTGTAGCACCTCTCGGATCGATTCATTCCATGGGCGGCTGCTGCTTGAACTCAAATTATTTCCTTGGCGCTATCACTATCTCTTGGGATACTGATGCTATGATTGGTGCAGGGATCAATACCTTAAACTGCAGGCATTCTTGAATTATGAGCGAGGCCATTGTTTGCTCGAGTGCTTTAACAGGGTCTTGGACCAATGGCTTGCACGTAGTCCAATCGTCTTCCCTCTCAATCATGTGAATAGTATTATTGCCATGATTAGGCAGAGGGTTGGTATTCACATTCGGAGTGGCGGCTTGAAGAGTGATCTCTCTTTTATTAATCGGATCTTGTATCTTATGTTTTAAATTGATAAAGTCCTCGGTACTATGCCCATTCCCGCCAGAATGGTAAGTATATGTCTAATCAGGTCAGAAAAAATGCTTTTCAAGATTGACTGGTTAAGTGGGATAGCCTGAATCAGACCGGCAGCACTCAATCTCTCTAATAATCAAGTTTGTGTTTCGATCAATGGATTGAACACATGAGGAGGCTTCTTCTCGAAGTTTGGACATGGCAAATTGTATGTGTTTGGAGGTGGTTAGTTTTGGTAGTTCGTTGGTAAGTTATTTTGTTGAGCTTGGTAAACGGGTGTGGGAGCTTTGTAGTTTGGCTATGGAGCTTGTTAAGTAGGGGAAGGTGTTTGGAAATTTGTCTGTGCAGCTTTGTAGGTAAGTGGGGGCATTCGAAAAATGGGTTATGGGTAAAAGAAGGGTAAGAACTTGGTGGTGGTGATTGATAAATTTTGACGGAAGAATGTGACTCCTCTCGTCTTTTGGGTTTTGGGCTAGGTGTATGGGAAACATTTGCCACGTCCTCTTTTTTCTTCCTAGCGGGTCCCACAGTATTTTGATTAGTAGCGGCTTTAGCTCTCCACCTACTTGCGTACTCGCGATAGTTCTTGGTTGACTTCTGTTTCACCTTTTCCAAATAGTATTGGTCAGGACAGTTTCGACATTGAATTTGAACCTTCCCACGAAGAACTCCGCCATATCTTCCTATGTGGTCCATCAGCGCATGTCTTGCACAGTAAATCATTCGGAGGCTTCTCCGGTGACGCTTTGGCTAAATAGCCTCATGATGACTGCTTGGTTCCTTTTTACACCAACTAGTTGGTCAATATATGACAGCAAGTCAGCCTTGGGGTTTCCCCTTCCGCTGAACATCTCAAAGTTTTGCACCTTGAAGCCCTCAGGTAAATCCAAGTCAAGATGCATGCAGAGATCGTCGTAACTGAGGCAAGTTGCCTAACAAGTGGCTCTTGTAGACTTTTAAAGCATTTCTACCATCTTGCACTCTATCTCTTTGTCACACTTATCTTTCGCAGCTCTCCAAGCCTTTTCGATCTCGTCTTAATGGCCGAGTTCATAGTGTTCTAAGGAGAAGTCATTTAGAGTGACTGGAGTGTGGAAGGACACATTTGGGTGTGCAGGGAGGCTTGTCATGACCTAATTCGTGAATCGTGATGGCACTACGCTATCTCCCTAAGTAGGCAAACCATCCCCCATTTGATTTAAGTCATTTATAAAAATTATGAGAAAGTAAGCGGTGATTTAGCTAACAGTTTCAAATTATATAAAATAACAAGTGCAGATGTAATAATAACCCTAAAATATGGTCTGGACTAGTACAAGAGCCACTATTACATAGATACATAGCCTGATAGGAAATATAAATCTCAAGAATACAAATATTGTCTCAAGAATACAGAATAGACAAGTATATATAAAGGAAGAGTCTTCGGGTTGCAGATCTAGCCAATAGCTCACCCTGGAATCTTCGTCAAGTAGCCTCGGATCCCTCTCGAGGATGGGAACTGGAACCAGTAACAAACTGTGCACTCAAAAGAAGAGTAGAGCAAAAGTAGTATCAGTATAACATACATATTAGTAAGCATCATAGGTCGACTAAGATTAGTTCACGCATATGAAAACATTGAATTAACAAATCAAAAAGATAGGCACATAATAACCACTCAAAGTTACAGAATATCACACAACCGGATCATAAACTAAGGTGACACTTCTAAAACACAAGTCTGTCAAGTCTCGCTAGCTCTCAAGGCAAATCCAGCACAACTACAACAATGGAGAGTTGATGAGGATATATATAATGCAATGAGATGGATGTCATGCAATGTAATGGCAAATACTCACCCTGTACACACATGCTCTGCACGAAATCTCAACGTCTCGGCAGTTATGACCCTATGGGACCTATGGCGTACACGTACTGTTGCGGCATGCAACCCAATCCCATAAATATATATACGTTGCGGCGTGCAACCCGATCCCGTAAATATATATAAGTTGCGCACGCAACCCACATCTATAATAATATATATATATATATATATATATATATATATATATATATATATATATATATATATATATATATATATATATATGTTGCGGCGCGCAACCCGATCCTTTAATCCATCAAAGCGATTCCACACTTCTTTCATCAAATCATTTCCACACATTTCCATCATGTATGGATTTAAAGAATGTAAGAATGCTAAATCAAGTGCCATCAATCCCAATGAATATGCTATGGAGGTCATAAACACCATAAGCCACGTCAATTTTTCCACAAGTCGCAATAACCATGGAAATGGTTCTATATGAGTTACAATCACTATAATGAATCTATCACCTGCCAGAACTTTAATCACGTAATCAAGTACACCACATGTCAACAATGTGTAAATAACGACGACAAGCTGATATAATCAGAAATCACAACAACCTAATTGTATATACATCCCAACATCATGTCCGAAGACCTAACATTCTTTCCCCTTTAATACTATGCAATCCTAATGAGTAGCTAATCAAAGTCTAACTAAAGTAAACCATAACCTACCTCGATGTTGAGAAGGTTCCATGAATTATTCAATGAGAGCCTTGCCCTTCCGAAGAGCATCCGAACGTTCGGAGTCTATCAAATATGAATTCTACGTCAAAATACGAATCTATGGATACTCATTTTGTCATAGTTTTACCCGGAACCCAAAAATAGACCCAAAATAGCCAAACTAGAGCCCCAAGGGCAAGACCATAATTTTGTTGAAAAAATGGGTTCAATATAGTCAAAATAATACTCTATGAGTCAAATGATACCCATATTGCTATACTTTAATGTGAGATCCAAAAACGAACCCAAAAAGATAACCCTGAGCCCAAAAGGGCAAAATTGGAATTTTGACATAAATTTACCTTACCCATAGTAAGAATCTCGAAGATCTTTGAAATCCATTCACGAATCAACTTTCAATTTGATAAATTACTTGAAAACCCAATTGCATGAAAAATCCCAATTTCTAATATCAAAACATGATTTCTATGATGAAATTCCAAGTTAATCAAAGGTAGACTGGTAAAAAGGAACTTTAGAAACTTACCCCTTGAAGAAACTTGAAGAGCGCCCCTGAAATCACCCAAGTTCATCCATGAATCGATTCCCAAATCAATATTTCCATTTCCTTAGAGCTTAAACCCTAATTCTCCCCAACCAAATCATGAAATAAACTGTTATATCCCGTGTTTTCGCCTATTCGGAAATTTTGAAATAATTGTGACTTGTATGTCATAAGTCAATATTTTGATCTTAGTTAATATGTTTATGTTGTTTATGGAAAACTATTGGCGCAAGTCATTGGAGGGGGCTAAGGGCAAAATTGGAATATCGAAAATTGGTTTCGGGAATTACAAGATGAGATTCATATGGATTGGGCTCAAAGAAAACAAGAGAAAATTGAAGCCCAAAATTAGGGGGTGGCCGGCCAACATGGCCTTGGCCCAAACCCATTCAATAGTCATGTGCCAACCATGTGACTTACTAAATCAAGGGGGATGATTATATATGTGTTCATCCCCTTAGAAACTTCAAGAAAAAAATCACAAAAGAGACCAACAATTTGAAGGCCATTCGGCCGAACAACAAGAAAAAAAAAAGAGAAAAAGAATTTTCTAGTCTTCAACTTCAATCCAAAAATCTTATTCTTGTTGAATTCTTGTCAAGTTTAGGACGCTCTCCGACGTGATATAATTGGTTTAGCGAAAGAGCGACGTTTGCGGCAAGTTGAAATTTGAAGAAAAAGGTATGAATTTTATGTTTTAAGTTATGGAATAGGTTTATATGTTATAATGATTAGAATTAGATGAGAATTATGAAAGTGTGGTGTGTGCATGGCGTGTGTGTGTGTGTGAAGAGTGAGGTTGGCCGTGTGCCATGTTAGTATGGAGGAGAAGTGAATTTAAGTTCATTTAGTTTGTTAGTTGTGTCGTTGTGACCTTTGTGACGCAAATGAAGGTTTAATGACCTGAATTGGCATTGAAATTGCTTGTATGTAATTATGAGAAATTATGTGAATATTATATGATTTTCATATAAGAGTGAAAGTAAGATTCTAAATGTGAATTATGGTTGTTGTTAATGAGTTTGGAAGGAAAACAATGTGATTTGGAAGTTTCGTTGCATTTGAAGAAGCTTTGGATAGAATATGGAATTGGCAGAAATACTTGAATTCGTGAATATTGTTTGGAATGCTATTGGAATGTATTTGAATAATCTTGAGCTAGTTAATGGATATGAATGTCACACCCCAATTTCCGATAGGGTGTGATGGGCACCCGACCCTTATCCAGGGCCGAGCGAACCCTCAGACTATCGTAATACTCGTACTTACATTGGGCCCTTGACCAAATCATAAATACATAATTTCAAATCAAACACGGACTTGCGAACGTACAAAATCGTAATATCACGTATAACAAAGCGACGGCTTATAGAGCCGCTCTGGCCCGACATCGATGCACATGACTGCGTGCGCAAAGTCTCTAACATGACTCGGATATCATAACACACACAAACTGCGACTCGGCGGCACTCCGGGAACAAGTGGAGCTCGCCCGATCCATTTGGAACATTTCCTTAATATCTTTAGCTCACACAGGTGTACTGCGCGGCATGAAACGCGGCCCCGAAGAAAAGGGAGTCGATGCGGAATATGTGCGAGTATGTAAGCGAGAAATACGAGAACCATAGGAACAAAATACGAGAAGATAGACATAATATGCAACGTATCAAAATATGTAGTTAAAATGCAAATCATGCATAGGCTCTTAGAACGGTGGTCGCCCTTTGTCGTTGGCGCCACGCCACGGCACATCACACCGGAAGATTTCATATCTCGTAACTTGGAAACATATCCCGTAACACATCATAGCCAACCGTAACGCCATATCACGGCATCACACCAAACGGAACCCGGCCCTGCGGAGGGAGCTCGGTGAACCGTAACACGGCATCACACCGGAATGCATATCATAATGCGCACGAAACATAACCGGCCGGGATGGGTGAACGAGGTGATGACCATAAGCACGAGCAGAGTCGTGAGCAACCATATGCATAAAATCATATTCATAAGTCATTAAACAAATAAGAAATTCATATGCGGAAGTCGAAGAGAAAATAGCACTAAGTTTCTTCAAAGACCATTAAGGACGAGCATAAAAGCCGCGGGCCCCACGAACGGGTGCCGGCCCCCATCCGAGCCCGACTACGATAATTAGGGAAAGTTATGCCTTATAAACTTACCTAATATGTTTTGGGGCATTCCGAGCTCGTATGCAAAAGTTACGGACGTTTGAAGTTCGGGACCCTTTTTGTAGTCAAAATTCTTTATAAAACCTTTGAAATTCATTTTTTTGAAAACATGAAAATCTTATTTTGGTCCCATTAAGGAGTAGATCTTAAGAAACGAACAGAGTACATACCTAAGCTCGGATTCTAAGAGTGGAATTACCCCAAGGCTCGGGTCATAGCCTAGTATCACTAAGACATGCCAAAGAAAGAGGTGAGCTTTACATACCTTGGCCGCCCTCGGAATTAATCCAACTTGCGTCTCGGCTTCTCAAGATCTACAAAACGTCATTGGACACCCAACATTAGCCATAAACATTAAAGAACCCAATTCCAAGCCGTCACTTCTTTTATGAAAATTTGGCGGCATCTCCCTATATATTCACCAACCCAGAATTCAACTCGGCTAATATCAACAACAACCAAACCAATAATCATAATAACAATATCGGCGGGAAATTCAAGATATCCAAACCAACATTCAATCTTACCGCGACCTTCCAACTCAATGAAAACAATAACGACATATTTCTTTCTTTCAAATTCATAAACTACGTCGACAACCTCCTATGTTAACAACATCATTTCCATGTATTCAAGAAAACATATTGAAATCACATTAAGCTTCAAATCAGCCCCTCTCTCATATAACACTACCCGAAATCTTCCAAGTTCAAGTAAACATCGACGACACATTTCTTTTCTTCTAAACTCATCAACTACATCAACAATTCACTTGTTAGCATAGTCATTAGCATAAATGTAAGATCTACATAGGAATCATATTAACTTCCAATTCAGCCCACAACCATTATAACTTCAATTTAGATCATCAAACCTTCATTTTCCATCACAAAATTCACAACGACAACAACCAAAATACTACACCAAATCAGCCCACTTTCGGCCATCACAACAACATACACGGCTACAACTTGACATCATATTCCCATGCATTTCATTTATTTCTTCATCACATAATTCATAAAAACAACAACCAACATACAAAATAACATTAATTCATTTTCCTACCACATATAGCACAATCCACGGCCACAACAACATCACTCCATACATATATTTTTCATGACTTCCATTCAATTCTACACACTACAACATACATAAATCATGCATAACATATAACAATAGAGATTGACCCTGCTTCTTCATCCCACTTCATCCCTCGGCTAGCTTTGATGAACCATCACAACGAGCGGCTTTCTCTTCCAACAACTATACCATGTTAACGGGGACCTTCAACTTAGTAGGAAAATAGAAGGAGAAAAATTTTCCATGATCAACTTGAGGGAGAAGGTTCGGCCAGCTCCATGGCCGTGACCCTCTCTCTTCTCTCTTTCTTTCTTTCTCTCCAATCTTCTTGAATTTTCTTGAGGTTGAAATGATAAATTGTGCCTTGTCTTATTATCACACATATATATATAAGTAGCTAGGCACATGGCCGGCCACCTCCCTTTATTTTTCCAATTTATTTTCTTTTCTTTCCCTCAAATTTCTCGATTTTCTTCCATTTTCTAGAAATTACCTTGAATAATCAAAGATGACTTATATGATCACATGTCATCTAATTCCATATATTTATATTTCAAGCTTCCATGTGGCCATGGCCCACCTCATTCTCATTTCATGAATTTTTAAATTTTTCTCATAATGCATTCTTAGTCTCAAATTTTCCTTAATGCTTCCTTCCAACAAAATCATGAACCATTTGTCGTCAAACAAAGTCGAGAGATAACCTTGTCCATAATTCTTCGTAACCAACTTAAAAATATTCCGACGTGCGAAATGCGAGATATAACAATGAAGAATGTTGATATTAGTTTGATAATGTGAGGTTTGGATGGAAATTATTGAATTCTGTAGAGAGGAGACTACTTATGCCACAATGTAGTTTGTGATGATTGTTGATGTTGTTGGGTTGTTGTTGTTGATATTTTAAGCCGAGATGATTCTCGGGGATGTTATATGTATAGGGGAGGTGCTGCCGAAATCTCGGTAGACAAATATGAATTTAAGTTGAATTCTTAGAATTTATAACTCACAATTGGTAAATGTGACCATTTGTAGATTCTGGGCGAAACGGGAGTTGAGTTTAAGTGAGCGTGAGACGCACGTAAGGTATGTAAAGCTAACCCCTTCCTTCTTTTGGCATGTCCTAGGTGTACTAGGTTTAAATTTGAGCCTCGGGGACAGTCTTGTCTAGAGAAATCCGAGTTTGATTTTGAGCACTATTCGTTAACGCGCGATTGAACTATACTTCTTATAGTTTGCTAGAAAATGTTCAAACACGTAACTTTCCCAAACGTACTCGGATTGCCTTGAAACCTTCGTGGATGCTTCCATAGAACCTAACGTTCGCAAAAATTTCGTAAGCCACCTCGACTTGACGGTGGGGCCACTAACCCAAGATCCTACGATTGTCCTAGTCTGGCTTATTTGGTATGATGTTAAAAAGAAACTTCTGCGTGTGATTATGGTTATCAAAGAATGATGTTCTAATGATTTGGATACGTTCTAATAAGTAATTGAATTAC
>NC_081345.1:75281444-75356145 GCF_029784015.1 Lycium ferocissimum
AACTTGGGAAAGTACTTAGGGTTGGGTAAGAATAAATAACAGAACTCAAAGCTTTAAACTTTGTTTAATAAATTCGCTTAGGAATAAGAAGAATTTACTTGGCATAATTAACCGTTCTTCATATCAACTTTCTTGTATTTGGAAAAATCATAGAAGGAAATAATCTTTATTTATTGGGAAATAGTAGAGATTCATATAAAGGTTAAGTACATTCATACAACGATCCATTAGAAGTATATCAAGATCAATACCCATGATCATATACTTTATCTGACGGGGACACAACCTTGGTTTCTTTCACCATACATTACAATCCAAATACATTAGGTAGCCATTAGTCATAAAAAAAACCAACTTTCTACAAAATCATCGGAGTAAGACATTAGACCTAAACGACCCCAACCTTGTTGGGTTACTATATTTGACATTGTCCTCTTTATGCTAATAAAAGGTGTAATTTGAGCGTATTAAATATCGCCCCACATTCCCACAAATCATAAACTTCAATACGAAGTTAACGGAAACAACAAATTTTGAATTCGCGTCTGATTTCTTTCCGAGACCATCTTTTCACCATAAATAGGCATATTTAATGCTAATATCCACTTAATTGACAAGAACCATCAAAACAAACTCTAAAATTAGCCCCCTCAATTTCTACAGATCATAAATGATATTTCAAATCTAACGGAGTCCCCAGATAGACAATAAGAGCACATTTTCCCATAATAAACAATCTATCCCAATTATTAAATGCCAGAATTTCCAATGTGAAGCCTTCTCCCAAGGTAAACTAGATGACACCTATTTGATTTCAAATTTTGTAAGCAAGTCAAATACCCTGAGATGCAACTATGGGAAGAGCTATCTTGGGGAAAAGAAGCTTAAAAACTCAAAATGACCAGACGGGTCGTTACATTAGATACCAATCAATCAATCATTCGTTCTCAAACTGAAACAGATGAGAAACCAAGGAATCTCCATCATAACCTCAAGGGAGCCTCCACAGGCAAGGAGTACCCGAAGTTGGAACAACTTAGTCAAAACCCATTGTCCAATCCTTCCTAAATTATCAAATCACAAAACTATATGCATACCTACCGATTACTTTGTCGACCCAAATCCGTAGGAAATCAGCGAATCCACGCTAAAGACTTCCCGCTAACCATTTATACCTCATATCGATATACACCCAATGCGAGTGTAAACCATTAGAATTGCACGAATAGTTGCCATCGATAACATATCGTTAACCTCGTGCAAACTTCGATGGACCAATGGTAACAACGCCATACCTAAATCCTGAACTGAAATCCATCGACCCCATGAAGGTGATTTACTAGAAAAACCCTACGTCCTTGTGGTAATATAAACATAGTCTCCCAGCTCAAATTAAACAATTCTGATCCGGAAATGTATAACTCCCCGAATATCCCAATGGTCACCCCAACTGAGTCCAACCTTTATGAAACAAATCGTAGTCCTATCACACATATATGTTGACCAATTCTAATCCTTTTCTCCTGAATAATCAATCTTGTGCTATCACCTCAACTCCAAAGGCTGAATTCGATCCAATCATCAACTTAGTACCGAAGAACCATGCTCTAAAAACATCAAATTCCCCATGTTAGGAAACTCTAGCTCAACCATCGAAGAGTGCTACGAAATAACCCATCTTGGTACAACGCAAGACACCTTTCCATAAATAGTAATATGTCGGTCACCTAAAATTTACTTCTCACAAGTCGCTGATCACGAAATCTAACGAAACTTCATCATAACACTTAGTCCATTTCTATTGACTTCCTTCTTTAAGCTTACTTAACGATCACACCTCATCTGAAAGATGCAAGACAACAATACCACAATCCATACATGACCCAAGTAACCCCGAAGATGTACCTTATTCATATCGATTATCGATAAACTATACTTTTATCTTAATTCTTTAATTTCTTTATTCCATTAAGATCACATTCGCCAGCACCGACTGACCATCACTCAAACCCACTCGAAAGTATACCGCAAAGTCATAAGTCATGTGTAACGACGCTTCTAGTTGTTATGGGAAATGTAGGATCACCCCACCAAATAGAACCTTTTCAAGGGTAGAACGAGCTAATAGCAACTCGATTGTGTAAGCTTAAGAGCTGAAACTTGACTTGTTTGTGATTGTTGCTTTAGTTTGATTGAGTCCATCGGGGGGTGACGTAGGAAGTTAGAACTCCGTTTGAAATTCCGAGGCCATGGGTGGATTTGCATGATGTATTTACGTCTATGTGGATGTTTTTTTTGTGTGTTTGTGAGGCCTCGGATGACATGTTGAGTGAAAGGGTAGAAAAGGCGGGCAAAAAGTCAAGCTCGGCCCCAATTTGCACCAGGGCGGGGCGGTCGTGCTGGCTTGTGGCCGGTGCTAACGTGTTCGATAAGTCCATCGTCGCCAGCGGTCAACAACTCTCCATGTGTCCGTTGTGGTGGTCAATGGGCCGCTATGGCGACGAGCGTATTTCTCTTGGTCCGCTATAGTGGGCACTTGGCCGCTATAGCGGGACCGCGACAGCTGTGAAATGACTGTTGTAGCGGTCGGCGAAAAATAGTAGCCCATTTTAAAAGACTTAGTCCCACATTCTTTATTCATAAAACTCCAACACAGTTCCCCACAAGCACCTAGGGCGAAATTCCAAGCTAGGGTAAGAATACTCTTGAAAGGTAAGTCTCATTCCTCCCCTTCAATCATTCCGTATCATCTTCATGATTCTCATTCCTTTTATGGGTTTTCAATGGTGAAATTAGTAATAATAACCCTAGAAATTAATAAACCTTCTATACTTGATAGGTTACGATTGTTATCACTTATTTATCATCTAATGGCTTGGGTTAACTCCTATTAATCATGAATTGCACTTTTAGAGCCATGAACTAAGTAAATTGAGACCTAGGGTTCCATAAAAATGGTAGCGTAACCATGGAAACTGCTTGTAGTTGGAATGTTCGTGTAAAATTGGTATAGTTTGATGACTAGTGATTTCTACGGCCTTTGTTAGCTTGTTTTACACCTAGAAAACTATTCGCCCATTGGAATGGGGTAAAGGGAAAGGTAATCTTGAATTGGTATTTGTGACTAGAGTAATTTATGAGCCTTCTATTTCTATACTTCCGAGGCATTAAGGAAGGGAAAAGTTGTAGCAGAGTGATTTGCATTGTTCTAGCTTTGCGGTTGAGATAGTTTACGGTCTACTTGAGTTAGAATTTGATTAGTTAATTGTATGTGCTGTGAATTCTATAGCAGAAAGCATGTCTAGTCTTCATGCATGATATTGTGTGTTAGAACTCCTATATGTGATTGATTAAGTGACTGTGTAGGCTTCGTGCCCCTGTTCAGATGTGTTGAATCTACAGTTGATGTTGTTGTGATAAGAAGTTAATATGACCTTCTCGGTGAAGTTGTGATATAGACTGATGGTTCGAGCATTGAGAATCAGAGGGTAAGAAATACTGTTATGTATAGACATATGGAAAGTCACAAATGTGACATAAATTATGGGCTCGTGGTCTGAGGTTCGTTCCAAAATTGAGAGATACATTGATGTGGCCCGCATCCGAGGTTCTTTTCAGAGCAGAGGTTTGTGCTCGGGTCTGATGAGTATCCGGAATGAGTGGTACATGGACACCATGGTTCCCCTGTAGGTCATGACTACTAAGCAATGGCATCACTTAGCATGTGTACATGTACAGTGAGTATGGTTCATGTGGTAGACTTATTCCCGGTTGTGGTTCCCGTTGATTTGATTTCTTGATATTTTGGGTGACATGAGTGTTGATCAACCGTGTTTGACTTGTTGTGGTTTATTTATTTCATGTCTGTTGGCTGGCTGTTTATTCTATTTATTTATGAGATATTCATGATACTAATCTTAGTCGGCCTATGATATCTACCGGTACAAAGTGTTTGTACTGATTCTACCTTGCTGCATTCTTTTAAGTGCAGATTGTGACACAGAGACTGCTACCCGTACTCACATCTAGCGTTGAGGCTGTTGCTAAAAGATTTAGGGTGAGCTTTTATCGATGCCAGGCCTTGGATCTTAACATGATTTCTACTTCTACTCAAGACATTTTTAATTATTTGTTAGATAGATTTCATTCCGTAGACATGTTTTAGATTAGAGACATGTTTTAGATTAGAGTCCTTGTATGGTGACTTTTGAATTTTAGGGATTTTATAATAGTTAGAACTTCCGCATTTACTTCACTATTTTTATGGCATGACTTATTTGATTATTCTATGCTAGAATGAGTAATAACTGATGGATTTTGCCAATATAAAAATGGAATTGAATGAACAGATAACTTATGTATTGGTTCGCCTGCTAGGAGTTAGTGTGGGTGCCAGTCAAGCGGGTTGGGTCATGACCAAGTTGGTATCAGAGCTTTAGGTTCGTCGATCTTGTAGTACAAGGACATGTCTAGTAGAGTCTTGCGGATCGGTACAGAGATGTCTGTACTTATCTTTGAGAGGCTACTGGACAACTGGAAAATTCCCTTTTCTTTCTTTCTTTCATGCTACTTGATTCCAATTGGTATCTGATGATTCAAATTAGTATCTAACCGTCCTTCATTCTCTCGCTAATAGGGAGAACACACGCGGCAGTAGCCAGAGGTAGAAGTAGAGGTAGAGGAGTTAGTAGAGGGGCGGCCTCAGCTGGGGGCGGAGTCGCAGTAGTTGACCCCGTTCCTCCAGTAGTTCCTAATGAGGCAGTGGGAGATACAGCCGCACCAGCTCAGCCAGCGAAAGTACCAGTTCCGCCAGGAGCTATAGGCGCGCTCAGGGTATACCAGATGCTATGGCACAGGTGCTAAATTGGTTGCATGGCTTGACACAGGCCGGGGCTATACCAGCCGTTCCAGCAGGTAGGGGTGCAGGAGTAGTAGCCTCAGGTCCGGATAGAGTACAGGCTCTGGGCATTAAGCATGCTGCAGTAGTGGCACCTCATTAGGATAAGGTTTCGAGTTTTGAGGCCTTAGCAAGGACAGTTGCAGGGTCGGTAATGACTGGTGAGGAGCATGATCTATTTTGGAGGTTCACTAAAATGAAGCTTCCTATGTTCTATGATACTGAGTCAGAGGATGCATACGAGTTCATTATAGATTGTCATGAGAGGCTCCATAAGATGGGGGTTGTGGATAAGTATGAGGTAGAGTTTGTGACCTTCCAGTTCTTGGGTGATGTAAAGCTATGGTGGAGGGCATATGTGGAGTGCAGGCCAGCTAGGTCTCCTCCGTTGACTTGGGTTCAGTTCTATTAGGTGTTCTTGGATAAGTATGTTCCGCGTACTCTGAGGGACAAAAGGAAGGATGAGTTCACTAATTTTGATCAGGGGAACTGGTCTGTTCCTATGTACGAGTCTCGTTTCCATTCCTTGTCCCGCTATACTCTTCAGTTGCTGCCTACTGAGAGGGAGAGGATTAGGCGGTTCGTGAAGGGATTGAACACTGGACTTCAGCTATTAGCTCTTCAGCTTGTAGCCACTGGGCTTCATTCTAGAAGGTAGTGGAACATGTCGATGTTGTTGAGGGCATTTAGTAGGAACGTCATGCGAAGCAGGTAGAGAAGAAGGCCTGAAGGGGTGGGATTTTTAGCAACTCCTTCTCGAGGGGTCAGAGTTCGCAGGTATATTCAAAGCGTCGGGTTTTGTCCGCGATGCAGGTGTCAGCTGGGGGCCCATCAGGGGCAAATTATCAGGCTTACGGTCGGCATGGAGGCTATCTTGCTTCATCGAACCTTTTTCGTTTAGTGCAACCTACGCTGGACCGTGCATGTTACGAGTATGGTGAGATAGGGCAGATTAAGAGGTATTGCCACAGACTCAGACAAGGTGGATAGAGGACTCAGTATCAGGCTCCTCGAGCTCCGTTTGCACTAGATAGAGGAGGTAAGGATCACGCACCGATAGGGCAAGGTAGCCACACCGCGAGTAGGGGTAGTACCCAGCCTAACCGAGGTGATCCTCAGGCAAGTAGAGGCAGACAGCAGCCCGGCGGGGGTGGGGCTCAGACTGGTAATGGTAATCGCAGTGGTTCAAGGCTATAGGAGGGCGCAGTCATTGTACGCTTTCCCAGGTAAAACCGAGGCTGAGGCCTCCTATGCTGTTATCATAGGTACTATCTCAGTCTATGACCGGATGGCTTCTATTTTATTTGATCTAGGCTCTACTTTTTCTTATGTTTCTACATATTTTGCTATGGGTCTAGATATGATGTATGATACCCTTGATGCCCCTATTTATGTATCTACTCCGGTTGGGGATTCTGTGGTGGTGGATAGCGTCTACCCTTCTTGTACGATTACTTTTATGGGATATAGTTCTTGGGCAGATTTGATGATCCTAGATATGGTAGATTTCGATGTTATTTTGGGCATGAGTTGGTTGTCCCCGCATTATGCCATTCTTTATTGTCACTCTAAGACTGTTACCTTGGCTATGTCAGGGGCACCTAGACTTGAGTGAAAGGGTAATCTTCGTTCCCTCCCTAAGAAAGTTATATCCTTCGTTCGTGCTAGGAAGCTAGTAGAGAAGGGTCTCCTAGATTATTTGGCACATATTCGTGACACCAGTGCAGATACTCTAGCTATTGATTCGGTTCCAGTAGTACGCAAGTTTGAAAATGTGTTCCCCACGGACTTGCCTAGTATGCCACCTGATTGTGACATTGACTTTAGAATTGATTTAGACCCAGGGACTCGTCCTATCTCTATTCCACCTTATAGGATGGCGCCAACTGAACTTCGGGAATTGAAAGAGCAGTTGTAAGATCTTTTGAGCAAGTATTTTATTCACCTGAGTGCCTCTCCTTTGGGTGCTCCTGTGTTTTTTGTTAAGAAGAATGATGGGTCTATGCGTATATGTATTGACTGCCGTCAACTGAATAAGATAACTGTCCGAAATAAGTATCCCATTCCCCGTATTGATGACTTGTTTGATCAGTTACAGGGAGCTTCTGTGTTCTCTAAAATTGACCTAAGGTCAGGCTATCAACAATTGAAGATTAGGGCGGAGGATGTTCCTAAGACAGCTTTTCGGACCAGGTATGGACACTATGAGTTCTTGGTTATGTCCTTCGGGCTCACTAATGTCCTAGTTGCGTTCATGGACTTAATGAACAGTGTGTTTAAGCCCTTTCTAGACTCTTTTGTGATCGTGGTCATTGATAATAACCTGGTGCACTCTAGAAGTAAGGAGGAGCATGTGAAACATTTGAGGATTACTCTTGGGGTATTGTAGGAGAAGGAGCTGTATGCTAAATTCTCCAAGTGTGAATTTTGGTTATCTTCTGTGTCCTTCCTGGGGCACGTCATTTCGAAGGAGGGTATTATGGTAGATGCTCAGAAAATTCAGGCAATCAGGGAATGGGCTAGGCCCATATCAGTCATCGAGATCCGTAGTTTCGTAGGTCTGGCTAGCTACTATCGTCGGTTTGTGAAAGGGTTTGCCTCTATTGCTTCTCATTTGATTCGCTTGAGTCAGAAAGAGATACCATTTCAGTGGTCCGATAAGTGTGAGGAGAGCTTTCAAAAGCTTAAGACTTTGCTAACTACAGCACCAATTCTAGCATTGCCCGTGGAGGGCAAGAAATTTTGTTGTTTATTGTGATACTTCATGTTCTGGTTTAGGTACTATTTTGATGCAGGAAAATAAGGTGATTTCTTATGCTTCTCGGCAGTTGAAAGTGTATGAAAAGAACTATCTTACTCAAGATTAAGAGTTGGCAGTGGTGGTGTTTGCGTTGAAAATCTAGAGGCACAACTTGTATGGTCTTCATTGTGAGGTATACACAGACCATCACAGTTTGCAGCATGTGTTCACTCAGAGGGATCTAAACTCGAGGCAACAAAGGTGGATTGAACTGCTGCAAGATCATGACATCACCATTCTGTATCATCCTGATAAGGCAAATGTAGTGGCTGACGCATTGAGCAGGAAGTAGACTAGTATGGGAAGTTTAGCTCGTTTGATTTCTTTGGAGCGTCCGTTAGCTAGGGAGGTTCAGACTTTGGCTAATAGTCTTATGAGGCTGGATATTTCTAGCACAGGCAGGTGTTCGCTTGTGTTGAGGCTCGGTCATCGTTTTTAGAGCAAATCATGGCTAAGCAGTTTGAAGATGCTAAGTTGTGTAAAATACATGATAAGGTGTTGCGTGGTGAGGCCAAGGAGGCCGTGATTGACAAAGAAGGGGTGCTGCGAATTAAAGGGCGAGTAAGTGTGCCGCGTGTGGGCGATTTGATCAAGACCATTCTGATAGAGCTCATAGTTCAAGGTATTCTATTCATCCTGGCGCTACTAAGATGTATCACGATTTGAGACAACATTACTGGTGGACTAGGATGAAGCGTGATATAGTAGAGTTTGTTGCTCAGTAGCTAAATTTCCAACAGGTGAAGTATGAACATCAGAAACCTGGGGGTACACTTCAGAGGATGCCCATTCCTCAGTGGAAGTGGGAAAGAATAGCCATGGATTTTGTGGTTGGTCTTCCGAAGACGCTAGGGAAGTTCGATTCCATCTGGGTTATTGTTGACAGGTTGACTAAGTCTGCCCACTTTATTTCGGTGAAGATAACTTATGATGCGGAGAAATTGCCTAAAATCTACATTCGTGAGGTGCTTAGGCTTCACGGAGTTCCTATCTCCATTCTGTCTGACAGAGGCACAACGTTCACATCCAGGTTTTGGGAGCGTTTGTATGAGGAGTTGGGTACAAAGTTGGACCTTAGCACAGCTTTCCACCCTCAGACTGATGGGCAGTCTGAGCGGACTATTCAGGTTCTTGAAGATATGCTTTGTGCTTGTGTGATAGACTTTGGTGGACATTGGGATCAATTCTTGCCTTTGGCCAAATTCGCATACAATAATAGCTACCACTTGAGTATTGATATGGACCTATTTGAGGTGTTGTATGGAAGGAGGTATAGGTCTCCTATTGGATGGTTTGATGCATTCGAGTTGAGACCTTAGGGTACCTATCTTCTAAGAGAGTCTCTAGAGAAGATGAAGGTGATTCAAGACAAGCTTCTGGCAGCACAGAGTAGGCAGAAGGAATATGCAGACCATAAAGTCCGAGATCTTGAGTTTGGAGAGAGAGAGCAAGTGTTGTTGAATGTCTCACCCATGAAGGGTGTGATGATGTTTGGGAACAAGGGCAAGCTTAGCCCGAGGTACATTGGGCTATTTGAAATCCTCAAGCGGATGGGGGAGGTAGCTTACAAGTTTGCTCTACCTCATAGTCTATCAGGCGTTTATCGGGTATTTCATGTTTCGATGTTGAAGAGGTACCACAGCGATGGTTTGTACATAATCCGTTAGGATTTGATTTTGCTAGACGAGAATATGACTTATGAGGAAGAGCCTGTTGCTATCTTAGATAGGGATGTTCGCAAGTTGAGGTCTAAGGAAATAGCCTCCGTAAAAGTTCAATGGAAGGATCGTCCGGTGGAGGAAGCTACTTGGAAAATAGAATCTGATATGCGTAGCAAGTATCCTCAGCTTTTCGCCAAGTCAGGTAACTTTTATAGATTCCTCATCCTTGTCAGTTCGGGAACGAACGGTGTTTTAATTAGTAACTGGTGTAATGACCCTTCCGATCGTTATAGGAAATGTAGGATCACCCCCACCAAATAGAACCTTTCCAAGGGTAGAATGAGCTAATATAAACTAGATTGTGTAATCCTAAGAGCCAAAACTTAACTTGTTTGTGATTGTTGTTTTACTTTGATTGAGTCAATCGGGGGGTGGCGTAGGAAGTTAGAACTCCATTGGAAATTCCGAGGTCATAGGTGGATTCATATGATATTTTTATGTCTATGTTCATGTTTTGTTTGTGTTTGTGAGGCCTCCGATGAAATGTTGAGTGAAAGGACGGAAAACTAGGCAAAAAGTCGAGCTCACTGCCCAATTGGCACCGCTGTGGCGGAGGTTGTACCGCTGTGGTGGTACTGCTGTAGTGGTGAATCCATCGTCGCCAGCTATCAACCACTCTCCTTGTGTCCACTGTGGCGGGCGATGCCGCCATAGCAGTATATGGCTCATTATAGCGATGGGCGTATTTCTCTTGGTCCGCTATAACGGGCACTTGGCCGCTATAGCGAGACCACTGCAGTTGTGAAATGACCGCTGTAGCGGTCGACGAAAAATAGTAGCCCGTTTTAAAAAGACTTAGTCCCACATTCTTTATTCATAAAACTCTAACACAGTTCCCTACAAGCACCTACGGTGAAATTCCAAGCTAGGGCAATAATACTCTTGAGAGGTAAGTCTCATTCATCCCCTTCAATCATTCTGTATCATCTTCATGATTATCATTCCTTTTATGGGTTTTCAATGGTGAAATTAGTAATAATAACCCTAGAAATTAATAAACCTTCTATACTTGATGGGTTATGATTGTTATCCCTTATTTATCATCTAATGGCTTGGGTTAACTCCTCTTAATCATGAATTGCACCTTTAGAGCCATGAACTACGTAAATTGAGACCTTGGGTTCCATAAAAAAGGTAGCTTGACCATGGAAACTGCTTGTAGTTGGAATGTTGATGTAAGATTATTATAGTTTCATGACTAGTGATTTCTAAGGCCTTTGTTAGGTTGTTTTACACCTAGAAAACTATTCGCCCATTGGAATGGGGTAAAGGGAAGGGTAATCTTGAATTGGTATTTGTGACTAGAGTAATTTGTGACTCATTGAGCCTTCTATTTCTAGACTTTGAGCGTTCCGAGGCATTAAGGAAGGAAAAAGTTGTAGCGGAGTGATTCACGTTGTTCCAACTCTGCATTTGAGGTAGGTTACAGTCTACTTAAGTTATACTTTGATTAGTTGATTGTATGTGTTGTGAATTCTATAAGAGAAAGCATGTCTAGTCTTCATGCATGATATTGTGTGTTCGAACTCCTATATGTGATTGATTGAGTGACTGTGTAGGCTTCGTGACCCTATTCATATGTGTTGAATCTACAGTTGATGTTCTTGTGGTGAGAAGTTAATATGACCTTCTCGGTGAAGTTGTGATATAGACTAATGGTTCGAGCTTTGAGAATGAGAGGGTAACAATTACTGTTATGTATAGACATATGGAAAGGCACAAATGTGACCTAGATTATGGGCTCATGGCCCAAGGTTCGTTCCGAAAATAGGAGATATATTGATATGGCTTGCGTCCGAAGTTCTTTCCAAAGTGTAGGTTTATGCTCGAATCCGATGAGTATCCGGAACGAGTGATACATGGACACCATAGGTCCCCTGCAGGTCATGACCACTAAGCAATGACATCAGCTAGCGTGTGTGTACAGTGAGTATGGTTATTGTGGTAGAATTATTCCCGGTTATGGTTCCTGTTGATTTGACTTCTTGATATTTTGGGTGACATGAGTGTTGATCATCCGTGGTTGACTTGTTGTGGTTTATTTATTTCATGTCTGTTGGTTGGCTATTTTTTCTATTGATTTATGAGATATGCATGATACTAATCTTAGTCGGCCTATGACATCTACAAGTACACAGTGTTTGTACTAATACTACCTTGCCGTATTCTTTTGAGTGCAGATTGTGACACAGAGACTGCTACCCGTCCTCACATCTAGCATTGAGGCCGTTGCTGACAGATTTAGGGTGAGCTTTTATACATGCCGGGCCGCCCGAAGATCTTCTTTTATGATGTCTACTTCTACTCCAGACATTTTTAGTTATTTGTTAGACAGATTTCATTCCGTAGACATGTTTTAGGTTAGAGTCCTTGTACGGTGACTTTCGGATTTTGGGGATTTTGTAATAGTTAGAACTTCCGCATTTACTTCACTATTTTTATGGCATGACTTATTTGATTATCTTATGCTTGAATGAGTAATAACTGATGGATTATGCCAATAAAAAAACAGACTTAAATGAATAGATGACTTATGTATTGGTTCGCCCACTAGGAGTTAGTGTGGGTGCCAGTCATGGCGGGTTGGGTCATGACATCCTGCCAAATACCCGAGTCAATCCTGGAGATAGTAGTATTTCAAGCACTCGAACAACCGACAGTTCCCTTATTTCTGTTATATCTCGTGTTTTTGCACATTCGGGAAATTTGGACATAATGGTGATTTGCAAGAATAAGGTCATATGTTGATTGGAATTAAGGCATGTGTGTGTTGTGCATGAAAAATATTAGTGTGGAAATTCGGAGGAAGGCCAAGGGCAAAATTGGAATCTCGAAAATTAGTTTCGGGAATTACAAAATAAGAATTTTAACCAATTGGGCTAAAAAAAAAAAAAGAGAAAAGTGAGGCCCAACATTTAAAGGTGGCCGGCCATGGCCAAATTATTAGCCCAAGTCCATGATTAATTAAATTATGTGACTAACATGTGATGATCAATTATATAAGGGATTATTATGCATGGAACATTCAAGAAAAAAAAAGAAAAATCAAGAGAAAGTGAGAGCAAGGCCATTCGGCCGAATGGAATAAAAAAAAAAAAAAATTGCAAGTTCATCAACTTTGATCCATAAATCTCTTTCTTCTTGAGTTCTTGACAAGTTCAAGGCGCTCCTCGACGTGGCATAAGTGGTTTGGAGAAAGGACTCCGTTTGTGGAAAGCTGAAATTTCAAGAAAAGGTAAGATTCTTATGTTTTATGATTATGGAGTGAATTTATACGTTATAATGATTGGAATGGAATGGGAATTATGGAAATTGTGTTGTGTGTGCATGAGGCCGTGTGGTGTGTGTAAGTATGTGTGGCCGTGTGATGTTGAATTGGTGGAGAAAAATGGTTGAATTTGTTTAGTAAGTTGATCATGTTATTATAGTCTTATGAAGTATATGAAAAAGTATGAAAATTTTGTGTGTTGTGAATATGTGTGTATGGGCCGTGTGTATCAAGATGAAGGGGAGGACATGAATCAAATTATTTGGTATGTTAATTGTGTTGTTGGAGTCTTGTGATGAAAATGAAAGGTTAATGGCTCTAGTTGACATGAAGAACTTGCTGTGTTAAGTTGTTGTCGGAAAGTATGCGATTTTATATAGTTTATGTAATTATAAGAATTGAGGTTGTAAGATGCTAATAGTGATCATTGTAAATGAGGTTGGAAGACAAAAAATGTGTTATGGAAATTTATGTTGAGAAATTAAAAGTTTGGATGCATTATGGCTTTGATGGAAACATTTGCATATTTAGTATATTTTGTGAATATTTTATGGAAATGGTATGAAATGTCTCCGAAGTGTATTTGAATGGTTTTGGATTAGTAAATAAATATGAGAACGTTGACATGAAGTTGGAAGTGTGAAGTCGGAATGGAAACTATTGCATTAGGTCGGAAAGTTGACTAGTTGTGTTATGTTGTGATTGCTAATGTTATTGATGTTGTTGTTGGGTTGTTGTTGGTTGTTTTGGTGAGTTGAATCTCGGGGGTGTCGTATTTATAGGGGAAATGCCGAAATTTCGGTAGCCAAATAGAAACCAAGATTGAAATGTCAACTCTCATGAATAGTAATCGCGTAAAGATGACCATTTGCAGATTTTTGACGAAACGGGATTGGAGATTAAGCGAGCATAAGACGTCCGTAAGGTATGTAAAGCTCACCTTTTCTTCATATGGCATGTCCTAGACCTACTAGGCTGAAAACGGAACCTCGGGACTAATTCTGCTCCTAGAAATCCGATTTTGATTTTGGCTACTATTCATTCAGCGTAATTGATTCATAATGCTTATCTTTGGACATAAGAGTATATAAACCCCCGTATCTTTTGTAAATGGCTCCGAATCACTCCGAAACTTCCACGGATAACTTTATGGAGCCAAATGTTTGCAATTTATGTCTGCCGCCTCGACTTGACCCGAGGTGGGCCCGTAAGTCCCGAGACTTCCCTTATTTGGTTTGTTTGGCCCATTTTCGTACGATATGAAACAAAAGTGTTTGTCTATGACGATAAGGTCCGTTTGAAATGTCCGATAATGATATTTGAAAGTTCGTTACTACGAATGATGCTAAAATCCTTCTGAAAATGATCTACGATGTGTTTTGAGAAAAATTGATAATTTAAAAGTCCGCGACTTTTGTATATTAAATTCGATTAATTCGATACTCATTTTGGGCTTTTACGCTCCTAATGTGTCCGTATATGAAATTATGTGCCGAGTTTTGGAATTTACTTTTAAAATGCATATGATTTCGCACTACTCTCGCTCGTGCCGACTATGATGATTTCGTTCGCGGTACCGGGCCGGCTTTGTGATCGTGCGCTTTGCGACATATTCGACGATGATGTGTTACGGTTTCGAGACCTCGCCATAGGGCCGGTTACCGTTTATGGCGTTATGATGTGATATGGCATCGATCGATTCGTTATGATGATTTGATGTGTGTGATATTATGATGTGTTCGGAGATGTACGGAGATTTGAAAACTTCTCGGGTATGATGTGTTGTGGCACCGGCGTCGGGGGGTGACCACGTTCCCCGAGCCTTATGCATGATTTACGTTTGCATTTTGTATATTCGCGTTCCGCACGAGGTTTGGTCCGTTACTTTTGTATTTGTTTTTGTATCCTCGACTCCGGTTATGATTTGGATTACCGTACCTTACTCGCTTTACATACTCGGTACTTTTTCCGTCGACCCCCTTTCTCGTGGGGCTGCGTTTCATGCCGCGCAGGTACAGGCGCTCGGTTGGGTGATTCCCCGGTTTAGGTTACCTATTCTGCTACCTTGGAGTGCTCCCCTCGATCCGGGGCCCACATTGGTATATATATGCTCTGCTTTGGATATTCTGTATATTTGCTACTGTCTGGGTACGGCGGGGCCCTGTCCCGTCATATGCTCGTATGTCTGTTCTGTTTGTAGAGGCCTGTAGTCATGTTTGTGGGTCGTGGGTCCAGTCTGTTCGTATGTGGTCCCGGTTTGTTTGTATATGATTCTGATTTGCGTCCCTAAGCGGCCCGTTGCTACTATGGCCGATATGGCCCATCTGTTTGCATGAGTGTGTCTGGGCGATGTACATTCCGCCAACCTTGATTCCGATGTGATGTTTGACACGGGCGACCGCTTAGGACAGCATTTGTATGATGTCAATTTTCGATTATCGGTACGAATAATGTCTGTTAAATCCGATCATGTGGTATTTTGATGTTTTGATTTGTAAGTCCGTTCGGGTGCCTGAGTAGGGCACCAGTCACGGCCCACGGAGCTGGGTCGTGACAATTTCACCTGACTTCCCAAACTTATTTCTCCTCTATACCCATTGCACCACATATACAATTCTTCATAAAGCCTCTGTGCTAGAAAACTACCAACCCACTCTTGTTATCCCAACAAGAATACATCATTGTCGACGCAATGCCTCAACCACCACTGAATTGATCCATAATCCTTAATTACTACGCACATAGTCCTACTACCGTCCTCATATAACTTCTCGAAGTACCCTTGCTAAAAATCCATTAACTGAAGAACCCTTCTTCTAACCTGTTTCATGAGTTTACTGACTCAACATCGATACCCAACACTGTATAGTGAACTCGCCTTTCCTTGTATCAACTGGTACTGCTAATCCTTAACTTAATTCCTGAAATGCTCGTCACAACTTGAATTAGCTCAAACCCATCATTGATCTACCATTTCAAATGTCCTTACTGACCTACTCCTCAGTCAAGGGTCCTTGAATGATGCTTTCCCGTGAAGACCACCTCTTGCCTTACTTTGCCGAACTGAACACCTCTAACAATAGCGCGATTAATCCTCTCTTTCAGTCAGCTCCACAAAGTCACGATACCGGTAATTATAGAACTCTTCATGCATTGACCTTTATATAATATGCCCACAAATCTTATCCAAGACTTGATGCAACACCCGCTAATTCCTAAGAAATAAAAACTTTACCTCTGTCCAGCGCTCGAGTTATTCCCATTAGTGTACGACTTAATCGAACATACCAACTCATCTATGAGCCCTTACCTGTACTCTACATCAAAAATAACTACATAACTCTCCAACCAACAAGCTCTTAGTTCAAACGATCTCATTTTTATCACTAACCTCGAAACACCATAGCCATACGGCCACACCCTTTATTGGAGAGTCATAGCTGTTGATTCCCTTAAGTTCCACTCATCACAAATAACCTTTCCACCTAACCTTCAACAGATAGTCATTTCTTGAAGGAACCCTCAAACCACTAGCTATTACTCCACTACTATAATTTTATCATAATGAATCCCAAGTTAACGTTTCACAACCTTATATGACATCCACCCTCGCACATCTGGCTACCTTATCCTAATGAGCACGTCAGATACCAATCGTTTCCTTCATATAACGGAGATTGATCCATCCCAATTTCTCTTCCTTATGCCTCTATCCCATAGGAAAATGAAGCACTCTTACCTTAATACCATAAGAAATCTTACTTCCTCACGCCTTAACACATGAGTTGTCCCTTACGTCCTTATCCTCACTTCTCTTCATCGTTATAATACGGTCATTATCCTCTTGTCGAATTAGATGATCCTCCCCAAGGTTACATGTGTTTCCATACATCGACATCCATACTCTGCCATTACGAAACCTTTGATTTACTATAGATACACTCGTGCCACCCAACTATCATAATAACTTGACAAAACCGAAACTTCCCCATACCGATTACACTTCGAGCAAAAACATTCTTGCGAAACCATAATTTCACTTCCTCGACTTTTGAGCAACTCACCGCTGAAGACAAAGATGTTATATCCCGTATTTTGAGCAGCGGGACAATATGAGTGAATTATGACAAGTTAGGAACAAGACTATTTTGGGACATGAAGTCGGGATTTTAATCACGATTTTGTTTTAAAAATATAAGGGGTGTATGACCTTAGTAGCATGAAAGTATAAAGGAAACATTTGGGGCCAAAAATGAATTAAGAAAACTTGTGTATTATGGAAATTAAGGGGCTAAAGTGGCCGGCCACCTTAGTTGTGGGCCTTGGCCACATGGAATTTATTTTATATGGAATTTAAAAGATGACTAAGTCATCTTTCTCTTCATTTTATTTCTAGAAAAATCAAGAAAATAAGGAGAAGAGAAAGAGAGGAGAATTCGGCCATAGAGAGAAATTTCAAGACCAAGGAGCTTCCATCAAAAAAATTGGTTCTTCTAGCAAAACAACTAATTCAAGGGTGCTTATTAACGTGGAGTCGTTGTTTGAATCATCAAGTTATCCGTTTTCACTCTTGGAAGCCTTAGCTAACGTGTGAAGTGAAGAAGAAAAGGTAAGAATTAATTCTCTTTTATGTGTTGTGAATGGTGTGGGCATGTCGTAGTATGTAAATATGAATGAAATTCATGAAAGTCTAGGTGTTGGGAGCCAAACCGTGAACATGGAATATGCATGGCTTGTGGCCGTGCATATGCAATGTTATGTAGAATTGAGAGATTGAATTATATGTAGCATGTTTCCTTGTTGTTGTAGTGTGTTGAATGAATGGGAATTACATATATGTGTGTGTATGAAGATGGCCAAATATAGGCCATGTTGGTGCCAAGGAATGAGTGAATGTTACTTAATGCCTTAGTTGTTGTCGTTGCGCATTCTATATCAATAATGAGCTTTTGGATGATCTAAGTTAATGTTGTGATGGTTGCGGACTGTTTTGGAAGTCATGGTACGTTAATGTAAAATTTTGTACTTAAGAGAATGGCATTGTTAATGCATGGATTATTAGTGTAATTCATGAGATTGGAAGAAAGGAATGTGAGTAGTGTTGCTCTCGGGTTTGGGGGCAATTTCGGGTAAATTGGAATAATGTTTGGATTGTTTGAAAAATTGTGCGAATTGTTGGAAGCGTGCTTGAATGTTGTTTGAATGGTTTTGGGTTAATAATCGAATGCATAAATGTTGATACTAGTTTGAACGTAAGTAGTTGAAATAGGTATATTATGAATGTTGTTGAATGTTGTTGGAATATTATAAATGTTGTTGAAGTCATGTAGAAAGAACTATTAGTGTTGGAATGTATTGTGAATTGATTATTGATATTGTAGTTTGGTTGTTGGTTTGATTGTTGTTGAATCTAGCCGAGTTGAAATCTCGGGGTTGGTGTATTTATAGGAGAAATGCTGCCGAAATTTCTGTAGAATTTAATGTTCGTTTGGAATTGAATGCTTAAAGGCTTATGGCTAATGTTTAGTATATTAGCGTTATGTAGATCTTGGAGCGTCCGAGAGTTGAAGCTTGACTTAGCTTGCGAGCGGACGAGGTATGTAAGGCGTCATTTTCTCTCCTTTGGCATGTCTTAGTGCTACTAGGCTATATCCCGAGCCTCGGGGTTATTCCGCTCTTAGGATCCGAGCTTAGATATGTACCTTATTCGTTCTTAAAGACTTACTCTTTAATGTAATTAAACTAAGGTTCTTATGTTTTTAAAAGATTGAATTTCAAAAGTCTTATAAAGAATTTTGCTACAAAGGTTCCGAACTTCAAACGCTCGTAACTTTTGCCGATGAGCTCGGATCGCCCCGAAACATAATAGGTAACTTCATAAGACATAACATTCCCCTAACTCTCGTAGTCGGGCTCGGATGGGGTCGGCACCCATCCGTGGGGCCCGCGGCTTTTCTATGCTTATCCTTAATGACCTTCGGAAAAATTTAATACTATTCTCACTTTGACTTCCGCATATGGATTTCTTACTTGCTTAGCGAGTTATGAGTATGATTTTATGCATATGGTTACTCACGACTCCGCTCGTGCTTATGGTTATTGCCTCGTTCACCGGATCCCGGGCCGGTTGTATTTCGTGCGCATTATGGTTTATTCCGGTGTGATGCTGTGTTACGGTTCGCCGAGCTCCTCCTCAGAGGGCCAGGTTCCGTTTATATTTGGTGTTATGCTGTGTATGGTGTTATGGTTGGCTACGATGTGTTACGGGGATATGTCGGGTTACGGAGATATGAAACTTTTACGGTGTGATGCTGTGGTATGGCGCCATCGACAGGCGGGCGACCATCGTTCTAAGAGCCTATGCATGATTTATATTTTAATTAAATATTTTGACATTTTGCATATCATATCTATTTTCTGTATTTTGTTATTATGGTTCTGTATTTCTGCTTTACATACTCAGTACATATTCCGTACTGACCCCCTTTCTTCGGGGGCTGCGTTTCATGCCCGCAGGTACAGACGCTCAGCTTGGTGATCCACCCGCCTAGGACACCTATTCTGCTTTCTGGGAGTGCTCCTTCGTTCGGAGCCGATATTTTGGTATATATACTTTTCTGATGCATATGTACATATTTATTCAGGGGTACGACGGGGCCCTGTCCCGTCATATGATTTTATTACTCTGTTTAGAGGTCTGTGGGTATAGCTATATCTGTACAGCTATGTGTGTGTGTTATATGTTTTGGGCGGTCCATCCGCCACGGCAGCCTAGTCGGCTTGCCTTTATGCATATTTCGAGATTCTGTACATTATGACAGCTTAGCCGGCCCTTCTGACATATGTTGACTATTTTGTGATAATCTGAGGCTATATGCGATTATGTATGATTGTGCGAGATGGCATGCTAATTCTGAGTGTCAGGTGCGTACGAGTGTCCAATTCGGACACAAGTCACGGCCTACGGGGTTGGGTCGTGACAAAAGAGAGTTAGAATCCTGGCTGAAAGTAGGACTTGGCCACAAGCCCATATCGAAACAACACAACCATTCCATGCCACGTCACATCAAACCACGCATTAACGATTTCAAGAAAGTGGTCCCCCTATCAGTGGGAGAATAGAAGTGAAGTCAGATACCAATCTGGACCAACCAGATACCAATTTGAATGAAGTAGCACGAAAGAAGTGAAGAAGATAGAAGTTTCCTAAATATCCTATAGCCTCTCGCAGATAAGTACGGATCTCTTCGCACCGATCCGCGAGACTCTACTAGACATGCTTTTGTACTTATAAGACTGGGTAACCAAGGGCTCTGATACCAACCTGTCACAACCTAATTCGTGAATTGTGATGGCACCTATGCTATCCCCCCAAGTAGGCGAGCCATCCCCCATTTGATTTAAGTCATTTATAAAAATTATGCGGAAGTAAGCGGCGATTTAGCTAATAGTTTCAAATTATATAAAATAACGAGTGCAGAAGTAATAATAACCCCAAAATCTAGTCTGGACTAGTAAAAGAGTCACTATTACATAGATGCATAGCTTGATAGGAAGTACAAATCTCAAGAATACAAATAATGTCTCAAAATACGGAATAGACAGGTATATATAAAGGAAGAGTCTCCGGGTTGTAGATCTAGCCAATAGGTCACCCTGGAATCTCCGTCAAGTAGCCTCAGATCCCTCTCGAGAGCAGGAACTAGAACCAGTAACAAACTCTGCACTCAAAGGAAGAGTAGAGTAAGAGTAGTATCAGTACAATATACATACTAGTAGGCATCATAGTTCACGCTTATGAAAGCACAAAATTAACAAGTCAAACAGATAGGCACATAATGACCACTGAAAGTTGCAAAATATCACACAATCGGATCATAAACTATTGTAAAGCTTCTAAAACACAAGTCTTTCAAGTCTCCCTAGCTCTCAAGGCAAATCCAGCACAACCACAACAATGGATGGATGATGATATATGCAGTGCAATGAGATGGATGTCATGCAATGCAATAGCAAATACTCACTCTGTACACATATGCTCCAGATAAAATCTCTACATCTCGATAGTCATGACCCTCAAGGGACCCATGGCGTCCAGACACCGTTGTGGCGTGCAACCCAATCCCATAAATATATATGTTGCGGTGTGCAACCCGATCCCATATATATATATATATATAGTGTAAATATATATACAATGCAGCGTGCAACCCGATCCCATAAACATATATTTGTTGAGGTGCCCAACTCAATCACATAATCCATCAAACTAATTCCACACTTTTTTCATCAAATCATTTTCACACCATTTCCATCATGTATGAATGCAAGAATGCTAAATCAAATGCAGTCAATGCCAATGAATATGCTATGGAAGTCACAAGCACCACAAGCTACATCAAGTCTTGCACAAGTCACAACAACCATGGAAACGGATCAATATCAAGTTTAAATCACTATAATGAATCTATCACCTCCCACAACTCCAATCACGTAATCAAGTACACCAAAAAACGCTCTCTTCTCTCTCTTGACTTCAAACCTAACCCTATCCTAGCTGCAGTTACTGATACAACCCAAATTGAGATTGCTTCTAAGAATGTTACTTTTGTCAATGGTGAACCATACATTTCTTGGAAATCTAATGAAATACAACAAATGATCATTAAGGAAAAGTTACAATATGTTTTGATGGGGAAATTTTCTTATGATAGTGTTGACATCAAAGAATTGCGTAAAGTAATTCCAAATCAATGTGGGATTAAAGGAGTCCCTGTTATTGGCCTGCTTGATAAGAGACATATTTTGATAAGGTTGAACTTGTTGGAGGATTATTTGAGGTTAATGTCCACCCCGGCTTTCTACTTGAATGTCCATGAGAGGTATTGTCAAATGAGACCTCTCATCTAGGACCCTTGGTTCAATCCAAAAGAAGAAACCTCGAAGGCAGTGGCCTGGATTAGCTTCCCAGAACTGCCCCCAATTTTTTTGCTAGAGAGGCTATTTTCTCTATGGCCACTTCTGTGTGAAAACCACTGACTGTTGGTCTGGCTACAACAAATAGAATAAGGCTATCCTGTGCAAAAGTCAAAGTGGAAGTAGATTTGTCATCCAATTATCCAAAAAGAATCAACATTGCTGAAGAAGATGATCCTGGCATAGTTAAGTCTAAATGGGACAACATTAATCATGATTATTTTCGAAAATACTATAAACATTGCAAATTACAAAGACATAAGGAGAGTGAATGCAGGGCAGTTAATCCAGAACTTGCCAAACAATATAGGGAAGAAATAAGGAAAGAGAATGCTGAATCTACCAATGTAGAAATGCAGAATAAATATGCCAACAAAGGAAGAAAGGGATTGTTCAACCGAGGGAAGCAGGAATGGATGCAAAGAAGGAACAGATATAGAAAGGACAAATCATGTGTAATCACTGGTGAGGTGGATCAAGATGACAAGAAGGAAGAGGAACATAATGAAGACTAGTAATGCTTTTGCAATACTGAATGTTTGTGATGGAGATAATCAGAAGGATATTACACTACATACCGTCAGTGATCAAAAGAGGGAAGAAGACCAACCTGAAAATCCCAAGAGCACCAAGGAATGGATTGAGAAGGAATTTTATGCATTAAAAAGTCCTACAAAATTTGTGGAGAAGGGGCAAGTAATGTCAGATGATAAGTTTGATAGTCCAAATGTAAACAGTAATGCAGAAGAGATGGAGGAAGCAAATAACTATACAGTGCTGGAAGATGAAGCAGATAACATAGAAGAGGAAATACAAATGGTAGAGCAAGCAGACAAGGTTATTAATGCTAACAAGGATGCTGATAAGGAACAACAACCAGGCAAGCAGAATGCAGATGAGGCAGACAACACAAGTATTCAACAATACAACGCAAAGGAAAATAATACTACAAAAAAAAAGAAAAAGCAAGAAGTTGGAAGGAAGTGCAGAAAAGGGAGGCAACAAGGATAGTCCACAAAAGAATAGTCATCATAAACAACAAATACAAGAGAAGAAAGGGGATAGTGGGAAGAAAATAAAATAGCAGCAGGTCAAAAATGCAGCAAAAAGTGGGAATAAAAGACATTCAGATCAGCAGCAAGAGAATACAACCCCTAATACTGTATATAGAGAAGAAAAAATGAAGATAGATGAAATCCCTCAGAAACAAATTGATACAAGGCAGGAGGGGGAACAAAGTTCAGCAAGTAGTAAATAATTAATAACACAATTGAAAGCTCAAGAAAGGCCAAAACAATAGCAAATGGGGCAGAGGTCACAAACCAGGGACTTGGATAGGAAATCAATAGAATTGAATGTAATAGCAGCATTAAGAGAGGGAGATGTTTCTCCTAAATTCATTAAGGGGCAGGAAGAGGGAAAAAGAAGAACCAAAGGGATATAAGTGTGCCACCAGGAAGTGGATATCAAACTAGAAGGACTTTGAATAAAACCAATGTTTAATGATGAATGCTATGATATAGAATATTAGATTAGTGAATACTATGGAAGCATTCGCAAGGTTGATAAAGATGCAGCAAAAGTATAAGTTTGGATTTATTGGGTTGTTGGAGCCTTTTCAACAACCTGACAAAATTGATGACTATAAAAGATGACTGGGAATACATACTACAGTGGTCAATTCTTCAACAAAGATTTGGATTTTTGTGGAGGACCGAGCCGGAGGAGCCTTAGCTACTCCATTGAGACTGATCCCTCGGAGGACCCAGCGACGATTCCTCCAGAGTTTTTGACTCCCAGGGAGGAGGGCCCCCCCAGAGGCCAGTTATGACACGGATCCATCCGAGTATTCGTCTGGGACACCGAAGGAGGAGATCCCCGAGTCCGTATCAGTTGCTCCTATGGCAGAGCACTACATCAGACCAGCCTCTCTGGTGAGTGTTACGGATTACTCCAGCCCCCTATCCTGGCCGTCGGTAAACCAGGAATTACCCGGTTATCTATATCCCTCGGACTCAGATGAGAGAGATGATGAAGGCCAGATGAGCAGATGGTGGGTAGACGATGACGAGGAGTACACTTCACCTTATAGTCCACCAGATCAGACTAGAGACCGATCAGCTATAGGTATATAAGCCTTTATTGGAATTTTCTATGTATGTGTATCTGCTGTAGACTAGCACTTAACAGCGGCGAGTGGAAATCCAAAGGGGCCGATAACCAAGTATTTACAAGTAACGGCGACCAAGGTGTTTTCGCCACCATTGGGAATCTGGAAATCTAGGATGAAAGGTAGTCGTACACATAGGTGAAAGGTGAATATTGAGGATTGAAAAGGCCAAAATAGAAATTGTGTAGTCGGAAGAGTAAGAGATCCTTTCTAATTCGGGCGGAGATGCATTATGAGAATATCTTGGAATCTGACAAGACTTCAACTTGCTCCAGATTATGTGATGAAGGTCATGCGGTGAGGTGGATGTGATCATACCAGCATTGACGCACCGGATTTCATCAGAGTTTCAAGGTTAAGCGTGCTAGAGTGAGAGAAATATTAGGATGGGTGACCCCCTGGGAAGCGTGCTAAAAGTTCTGTGAATTCAGACATAAGAGACAAATGAGAAGCTAGAGTAGCCTGAGGGAAATTGGAGTATGCGGAGTGGTTGGAAACCCTAAAAGATCACGGAGGACGAGGCAAACCAGACTGGTGAAGAGAAAGAAGGTGCATCACAGCTCTAGAACTAGGATGAGTTTAAGTAGCGAATGGAAATATTTTGTAAGCGAGATGTTAGTAATTATATATATATATATACGTATGCATGTGATATCCCATATATGGCTGTATCAATAGGTATGTGTATCCCGGCAACCGACGTCACGGTATATTGAAGGCATTAATCGAGTAGGGTAGTGAAGTTCAAGTGAGAAATGTTACCTGGTAAGCTGATGTTATTTTCACGACAGGGTAGGTTTGGAGAGTTCTAATGCAATGACATCTGGAAAAGAAAGAAAGTGAGTATACGGAAGGTAAGGAGATCAAAATGTCAAAAAAAAAGTAAGAAACATGAGTGAGTGAAGCCTCCAAGAGAGACAACGAGCAAAGCACGGGACTATTTGGGTAAAAAAGAAAAAATTCGAAGGTAGGCATGTGAAAGGGATAAAGTGTGGTAGTATAGAACAAAAGATGAATGTGTGGGGTTAAAGAACGGATTTTGATAAGTGGGACTAAAAGGATAATGACCACAACGACGAATGTGAAGTAAGACAAAGAATGATTAGGCCTTGCAACGATGTTAAAAGATTTTCAACTCTCGAAAGGTACATGTAAAGGGTAAATGTGTAGTCATATTGATATGGTTGCCTCGGACATGGAGAAGCTTACCTAATAGATGACTTAAGAATAGAACAGAATTGTACGTTTAAAGGAATAGTTCATGAACGTTAGGCTGTAAATAACAAGAAGAGAAGGGTACTCGAGGAGAAAGGAACCTAAGGAAGGCTAAGGATGAAAGTAGGAAAGGTATACTAATGGGCTGATCGAAGGAAGAGGAGAGTACTTAGGAGCAAAGTAACTGGAAATCTTTAACCATGGAAGTAAAAAGGATACTTTAACGAGTTAGTGGTAGGAAACCGATCAATCACCGAGATAAGAACGAGGATGCTGGGGCGATACATATGATTAGAAAATTAATGACATGAGGCAAGAATTCCTGTAAAGACCGAGAGATTCGATTATAAAGGAAATAGAGTGTAATGTAAGGAACGTGCATGGAGGACAACCTGGCCGTGACATCAGAAAGACGGATGAAGGCTCGATGAATGAGGATAGAGAGAGTGTACATTGTAAGAATTCCGTGCTAAGAGCAAGAAGTAGCAGGACACTCGAAAAACGTGGATGCACAGCTGCAACACAAACGCGTAGTTAAGAAGAATTATAAATAAGTGAGTTAAATGGGCGAAAGGACTAGTAATGAATGGAAGGGTATGAAAATATTGACAAAAGAATGATGATATAAACGGAAGAAGAACTCAGGGTAAGAAGTTTTAGATATGTTATATGCAAAGTCGGGAAGAGAGACGAGGAGTAAGGTATAATCGAAGATTTCATAATTGACGTGGTGAATCTCAATGTCCCCATTAACTTGCGGGTCCAGAAACCGTTAGTCATAAAAGACAGAGGTGTGAAAAGGCGGAAAAGAAGGCATCAGAATTGGATCTAACCATTATAAGTATTCCAATTGAATACAAGAGTGTAACTAGTAAAAAGATAGATAAGTCAGACCATACGATAACGGAACCCCGGCCGTAAGAAGATCGTGAAGGGCGGCAGATAATTATCGAAGACGATGGATACTCGAAGGCTATTGGCATATAAGGACCTCCTTAATAAGGGGGGATGAACATATTAGACCTTAAAGGAATTATGACGTTCTCAAGGTCCAAAAAAAAAAAAGAAATTTATTAGCTCGGGACTAGAATTCGAAGCATATTGGCATAGCAGGAAGGTATTAGAAAGAAGCAGAAATGAATTGACAATAAGTGTACCATGAGGCAGCCATAGGAAAAAAAGTATGGAAGAAACCTTAAGAGAACGCTTCACGCCGACGTGAGCTACGACATTTCTAGGCCATGGTTTGAAACCCCTGTATCGGGCAAAATTGTGTCGTACCTAAGTATGCAGTGGCATGTCCTAAAGGGTAATAAAAAGAGCAAGAAAGGTCCCCAAGCTAAATTCACAATGGGTGATAAAGAGGATGACGAACTCAAAGGACGCTTAGGATGACAACGACTATTGTAACAAAAGCAACAACGATTGGTAGTTTGGTAATTTTCCGAAGAAAGAAAGAACGTTGCACTTATGAATGGAAATAAAAGAGGTCACCGAATATTAGACAACATTTCATGGATCACTCATTATACTGAACGTGAGAGCATATGCTATGGAATTATATGAACCGCCAACGTGAAGTTACGCCGAACTACAATTATAAAAAGGCCACATCAAAAAGCCAATAAGAAATAACGATGGATGAAGTGACCGCCGGTACAAGAAAATTGAAGCTAAGTATATATATAAGTTGCAAGAGAGTTATAATGGAGTAAGAATTGCCGTAGTCCTATGCTTCTGGGTTGTATTGCGAAATTTGAAGGGAGAAGGTTAAAGGAACAGTGTGGCAAGAGCTCAAAGATGTTGTGAGCTATGAAATTAGTTGAACTCGGATTATAAGTTTTCCATAAATCTAACTGTACTGCGAAGGGTAATAAATGGCGAAGAAACATTACGTATATATGTATTTCGGATATCGATATAACTGGCCTTGGAAAAGAACATAACCATTATGCTCACTAGCGATAAGTAATGCTGGATAAACATTTGGAATGTAAGGGTAAGAGAGATGGCGACAAGGATATAAGGATTAGAGAGCCTGACTAGTGAACTACAAAGAATCGGTACAGTATATATCTAAGATCAACGGGTATAAAAAGAACAGCCCGAGATGGTGCCGAAGAGATAAACGCAAAGAGGGCGCCGTATATGAGAAAGGTAATTGCCCACTAACAGGGAAATAATGAGCGAGAAAAAGAGAATACTTGCAGGACAATGAATAGTTATGGCACGGCAAGTCAAGACTACAATAATGGAGATAGAACGAGAGCAAGATACTAGTTAATTTCTGATCATATACATGAGGGCAAAGAAGTGAAAGAAGTTGACTGAAGGCAACAAAAGATTTAAGGAAGAATGAGAAGAGACTGACCAAAGTTATAGTTTAAGCAAATGGTAATCGGATCCTAGAGGAAGAATAGCTGTTCTAGAGAATCAAATATGATGTCGTGGGTTGACAATACCACAACATTCGAGGACGAATGTTTCTAAGGGGGGAAGGATGTTACACCCCGAAAAATTTCGCGCTACCTAGACTGTAGACAGCTTAGTGTGAGCCTGAACAAGAGTAAAGTCATGCGACGATTAAGGAGAAAGGTTATATTATAAGAGTGAATAATGGCATATATATGATAGGTGGAGACCATATGGGGTGAATCGGTTCATATGTCACTTGACGAAAAGCCCTCGCTACTGTAAGCTAAGAGGGGCCCACACGTTGGGAGTTTTATAAAGGACATATGAAGAGATATATGAGTAGTACATGGGAAGTTGAGCAAGTCCTAATAAGGACCCTTAAGCCGAATATGGGCATAAGCCCTCCAAAAGGACGATTTAAGGAAACATTTTCGGATGATCAGACTTGGAGGGGCCAAAACGCTATTATAAGTTTGGAATTTGGAAACACACCAAAAATAAAAGTTGTAGATAATTTAATTATCTTTCAAACCATAGGTCGTGGGTCCTAATACCATAACGGGATCAAGAGTTATGACCTTTTTACTGAACGAACGCGCAGTTAGAAAATTAAGGCTCCGCGAACGCACTGAGTTAATTTTAAGTCGGTCCAGGCAGAACCTGGACCGTTCTATAAAAGGGGGAGGCCCCATTATTTTCAACCAAACACACCCAACACCTCCCCAAATATTCCAGAAACTTCCCCAACTTTCCATTATCAACTTTTTAGCCCGAAGCCAGGTATAATTCCCAAATCCCGATCCAGACGACGTATAGTTGCGACTACAAAATTGTGTATTGAGGCATTGTGGCTTAAGCTCAAGGTGGAGGAGTGAATATATAGAAATATTACCAAGAGAAAGGTATGAATCTTTTCCTATTTATGTTAATACCGACTTATTTACGAAGATAGCGTGGTTAAATAATTGTATAACGGGTTAGTTAGTTATGGAAGTTGGAAAACAGTGTGTGGGCTGTTCTATGGAATACTTTGGTGTTGGAAATGATGCTATTGATGTTGGTATTATTGTTGTTGTTGTTGTTGTTGGTTGTTGAATTAAGAATTCGGGCTAGGCATATAAACAGGGGAGATGCTGCTCGATTTTCGGCAGAATATAGAATAGTTTGATTTGAAACTTGGTATAAGTGTGCGATGAAGAGGCTAACGTTAGTGTAAATCCTCTTAAATGTATACTTGCGAGCTCGGACGAATAAGCGTAGCTAGTAGGAGGTCGAACAGGTATGTTAAGGCTCGTCCCCTTTCCTTCAAAGGCATGATCCTATGTTATGTATAATTATATATTTCCATGACCACTCTGTCACGACCCAACTCCGTAGGCCGCGACACGTGCCCTAGTTAGGCACTCATACGTACCTTAACCTAAATCAGCAAAATATTACAAATAAGCAGAAATAATAATTTAATGATGTCGAGTGAATATGACGCACGAAGGCCGATAAGGCCGTCACAAAACATAGATAAACTCTAAACGTACGCAAATCTCACGAAACATATACAGAACCCACACCACATGTCTACAGACCTCTACAGAACAAAAACAAAATCATATGACGGGACAGGGCCCCGTCGTACCCAGAATAAATACGTACATATGAAATAAAAAGTCTATACCAACTCATGGGCTCCGGATAAAGGAGAACTTCAAATAGGCGAGCGAGACGACCTAGGCGAACGGACCACAAATCAAACGTCCGTACCTGCGTGGCACGAAACGCACCCCGAAGAAAGGGGGTCGGTACGGAAAATGTACGAATATGTAAAGCGAGAGAATGTAATAAACAAAACCGAAATCGAATGTGCGGAAAACGAACGAGATGCATAGCTAATCAAAAATGCGTACCGTAAATCATACGTAATGCACGCAAAACATATGCAAAAAGCCGCCCCCTATGGGACTCGGTGAACGGGTCGCAACGAGGCGCTCCTTCGTCCCGCGCCAAACACATCATACTTCGGTAGTAGGGAATATCTCCGACACAAATCATAACATACCAAGTGGCCACATCACATCACAATCGTATATCGAATATACGTACATGGCACATCATACACCGTAACCCATGTACGTGTAATACCGCCCCTCACACGGAGCGCGGCGAACAATGCAGAAGTACGCTTGAGAACATATCCCGGCCCGGCTCGGTGTGGGAAACATTGAGGCATCCACGAGTGGAGTAGTGAGAAACTAATGCAATAAAAATAACATATATATATCCGGAGACTCGATGAGGCGTATCAAATGGCAAATCAAATCAATGAAATCGGACGAGTCATAGTACGTACCTTGCGGACATCACGGAGGGTTATGTCGGAACGTAACGTTCGGATTCGTGATACGGATCGTAACACATCTCGTAACTTAGCGGAATATTCAAAATAGTTTTTAAGTAATAAATAGAGGAGTAGTTAAAACGTTCTCTTTTTAAAGCCGCTCGAAGACAAGTCATAGACACAAAAGGGTAAAATCAGAAATAGTGGGCCCACCTCGGTCAATTGAGGTGGCGAATGCAAATTACATATGTTCAACGTCATAATATCATTTACGGGGGTTTTAAGGTATTCGGGTTTTATTTACCGAGGTTGGGGAAATTTAGGTCACTTTCTAGTCATTTTCAAACTAACTAATTCAATTCTACTGCAAGAAAAGGGCAAATTTTTGAATGCGGATTCCGAAGAGTCGAGTTGTCCCCGAGGTCCGAATTCAAACCTAGTATATCTAGGACGTGCCAAAGAAAGAATAGGGTTAGCTTTACATACCTTTCTCGCTTGTTAAGCTCGTCGAAACTTCGATCTCGTTTCGCCAAAATCTGCAAATGGTCATATTGACCAGTTACTATTCATGAAGCTTGAAAATTCCAACTTGGGTTTAGTATTTGGCTACCGAAATTTTGGCAAAGATCTCCCCTATAAGTATGACACCCCGAGCATTTAACTCGGCTCAATTGTCAACAACAATAACCCGAGAATGAAACTCGGCCAAAATAACAATAATCATACTAACAACAATATAAACAACCAATCCAAAACGCATTCCAACATAAGTAGTCTTCCTCACTACATAGTATGTCAACTTTCAATCCAATTGCACACATTCAACCCAATATCAACGCTTACATATTTATTCACTAAATTGAGATCATTCAAACATAACTAAAAGCATTCCAAGTTATATATTCAATATTCAACAATTTCATCAATTTCCATATTCCATCCAAATTCTCATATACAAATCCAAACCATCCCAATACATTTTCTACTTACTATTTCATCACTAACAACCCGAATCCACACCTTAACAACTTAGTTCCATAATGTCATAAAATCATAATAAAATGACATAAATTCCCACCTTCTATTCCCATGCAAACTTTCATCATTTTTCCTATATTTACAATGCAAGGATCACAACAACACATTCACCATATTAAACAACATTAAACCATTTCCATTACCTTACACCTAATCCCACGGCCAACATGGAATTTTCAACTTCAATCCATTTTCGTTCTACTTTCATTTCCAATACAATTCCCACAATCACCACAATCAAAACATAACATAAAATTCAACTTATTCTAACTACACCATATCCCATGCATTCGGCCATATGCACACATACACCTTTGCCATGCAACTTCCATATTTCTATGAATTCTATTCATTTCCATATATTACAACACAAACCAATCTTCATAACATAATAAAAAGGGTGAATCCTTACCTTTTTCTCCAAGTTTCTTCAATCCACCAAAGTGTTGAATCGAGAAAACCAACGACTTATCTTCCGAAATAATTGCACCACGTTGTAGAGGGACCTTGAATTAGTAGGAATATAGCAAGAAAATAATTTTGGAATCAAGGTTTCAAGGGGGCAAAAATTTGGGTCTTGGCCGAATGCCTTGAACCCTTAGCTCTTAATGTTCTTGTTTTCTCCTTGACTTCTTTTCTTGAATTTTCTACAAGCTTCAAGACTACTTAATGACCCTTATATTATAATTGTCACATGGAAATTAATTAGGTCCATGGGCTTGGGCCTTGTTGGCCGGCCACCCTATCTCTTTTGGGCTTGATTTTCCTTTTTGTTTCTTGAGCCCAATTCTTCATGAATTATATTTTGCAATTCCCGAAACTAATTTCCGAAATTCCAAATTTTACCCCTGGCCTTCTTTAACACTTCCACGCTAATATTCTTCCATAAACAACTCATGTGTTAAATACAATCAACTATGACCTTATTTTCTTACAAGCGAGGTCACTTCCAATTTTTTCCAATTACGCAAAAACGCCGGATATAACACACTCTGGTTTCCAAAAGCTAGATGTTCATGTCTCAAAATCATAACTCCTTTTCTGATAGTCCATAAATGTCGTTCCAAAATGCCCGTATTTTCCAAACCAAAGGTCTATGATTATGTGAGCTCTTATGATAACAACGATGAACATGTTTTCACAACGATGATGGTGATATAAAAGATGGGAACATTTTCTATCATGTTATCATGATGATGGTTTTATGGTTACACTGATAATGATGATTTGATGTTCAAATGTTCCAAGCCCTTGGTTTCTATGTGAATATGAGAATGATGAACCATTTCTTGACCCTCGATTTTATTCATTGAATGACTCCATTTTCTAAAGACTCCAAAGTATATGAATTGACGCCTTATGAGATTTATGACCTTATTCTATGTTTTCTCTTGATGTTATTTTTCATTGATAGTCTCACCTCATAATGCTAGTTCCTTCAAGGTGAGACATGAAGATCATGATTATTCCATAATGTAATCGGAGGTTACCGACCTTACGTCACTCCGATAGAGATATAGTTTTCCTTGGGCTCTCCTGCATGCTGCTTATATGATATATGTATATGATACGTGAACATGATATATGTATATGTATATGGGGAATATGGGAAAAAGGGAGTGGCGCTATAGACACATGGCCACCTGATCAGTTGGTGTAATATGATATCATCTCGGACGCGGGACATATGTGGTTAAATGGATCGGGCCGACGTTTCTCGGCATATTTTATGTATACATGAACAAGAAATGTTTTTCAAAGAAAGCTAAGAATGCATGGTATCCGCCCTAAGAGGCACTCATATGTATAGGTTACTCTTTTATCTTACGATATGCTCTATATTTCCATTCTGCTATTATTCATGCTTTACATCCCTAACTATGTCATTATTCATGCCTTACATACTCGGTACATTACTCGTACTGACGTCCCTTCTTGTGGACGCTGCGTTCATGCCCGCGAATCGGGTAGCCGGACGATCCACCGCGAGGACCTCCCCTCGCCAGCGGCCGGTACGCTCCATTGATCCGGAGCTACAACCCTTTTGGTATGCTATTCTGTTACGTACGTATATGGTTATGGCAGGGCCTTGTCCTGTCCTTTCTACAGTTTGTACTCCATAGAGGTTTGTAGACAGTGATATATAGTCGTGTTGTTATGCAGCCTCGCACCTATTTTGTTGTACAAAGATATATGAAGCGGCCAAATCGGCTTGCGCTGTTACTCTCGATATTTATGTTTATATGCATGTGTTGGCCGTGAGCTCCCAGTACAGTGTCTTTTATGTTGATTGTTCGGGAGACAGTACAGTTAAGTTACAGATTATGTACGGCCCAGGAGAGTCAATGAGAAGTAAATGCAAGCATAGGAGTGCTTGGCCAGTAGTGGTCGGGCACTTGTTACGGCCTATCGGTTTGGGTCGTGACATTTGGGATCCTCAGTTTCTTGTTTAGGCATTTCAGATTTGCTCAAAAGCGATATGTATCTTTGTACCATTCCTTTGACCTTGTCTGAGAGGTTCTCACGGTAATGTTCCAAAGACAGTGGCCTCTTTCTGTGAGCTTCCAACCAAGTCCATGATTCGGTCGGCCTATTTGATCTTCGCCTTGACCAAATTGATCTTCCCTTCCAACCTACGGATCTTCGACGAAGTGAATCCTCATTTTCTTCCTCGCTGACTGCGTTGACAACCAGGGTGGCATCACCTTGGCTCTATTGAATGTCCATGATAGCAAGTCAACCTTTAGAGAGGTGTAAATAGTTAGTCCTTTAATATATGGCACTTTTTGGCTATTTTGGTATTTCTTTGTGTTTCACTTTGGGGTAGTGATCGGAATATAGGATTGATCAATCATTTAAATGGAATACATGAAGCACGTAAGCACGTAATCACACAATCACATAATCAATAATTGCAATAAATTATGCTACTCGTGTTCTTAAGACCTTTTTAAACCAAGGCCTTTCTAATCGCTTTGGAACATAATTGTGCCATTTGCATCAAACCATTGCCCCCATAAATCATCATTTTCATTAATAATATTTTCCCCAGGGGGTTACGTCACGACCCATTTTAACTAGGTCGTGCGGGCGCCTACCTTTCCCACCTCGATAGGCGGACCCTTATCCCAACAATCATAAAACATAAGTAAGGCGGAAGAAAATAGAATAACATAAGTCTCACAATAATGATATAAAGAAATGTAGAAGTAAAGAGAATCCAACCCCAATATCTGGTCTGGTCATACAAGAGCATCTAAACCAAAATACTACCAGTCGGAATAGTGATAATAATACATAAGTAGTCTCAAATCATGTCTTAGAATGAAAAGTAAGACATAAGTAATAGGAAGAGCCTTCGAGCAGCGAACGTCCTCATGCTCACCCTGAATAGACTCGAATCAGCAACCTCGAACTATCAGGCACGAGGGGTAGAAGCGGATCCAACCTGGTACTATGCATTCATAAAAGAATGCAACAAGTTTAGGTCGCATACAAACAACACGTACTGGTAGGTATCCTTGGCCGACAAAGACTAGATAACTTATATAAAGACAACAAAGTAAGATAAACACTTAAAACGACAAGGTACAAGTCAACACAAATCAATAACCATGGTACAAGTCATCACCTATGTTATAGCATCTAAACCCAACTGTGCCAAGTCTCAGTATAACCAATCCGAACCAAAAGATATCACAATCATGTCACAACCATATCACAGAAAACCAAGAGGTACAATCCAATGCAATAATGTATGAATGATGAATGCAATGTATATGCACCGTACACATGAACTCCGATGATGGAACATTAGATCTCGGCAAAGACAACCCATGGGGGACCCACAAAGTCCATGTACCAGTCACTCCACACAAAGCTCATATATGACTCCATATCCAACCAATACGCCTCATATCAATCATTCCACACATAGCCCAGAGATGACTCGATATACAATAAGTCTCAGAATAGTACCGGTCACTCCGCATACAGCCCAGAGATGACTCGTATCAAATGTGTCTCAATGCATCTGTATTTCCTTCTTACTTTCTATCCTCAGTACCATAACAAGGCAACATCAATGTATCATGGAAATGATTATGAATACGATGCAATGTAATATCAAATAACCAATTCAATCCCAAATAGTACCACATATGACACACAAGTAATATCAATAATAAGGCTACACAATAAGCCACAATGGAATCTCAATTCTTATCTCAATATTAAATCAAAGTAAGGTACCGCAATATCATAATCATGATATATCACTAATCGCCAACATGGCAACGAGCCAATAAATAAATAGAACAAGATAAGTCAACAACTTAACGGGGTGGCTATCCTCCAAATCATTCAACAAGGCCCAACCTAAGCAATATCCAACCCAACTTCATAATCGAAGGTTGGCATGCATTCTCCGACAATATCATCCAAACATACGCTTCGCTAATCGAAGTCTCACCATAAGGTAAACCGTAACCTACTTGGAAGGTCGAACAACAAATCTCCAACAGTCAAACCTTAGTCTTGCCCTTCCTTTGTGCCTCGATATAATGAAAGTCTAGTCATATCCGGATTAGGAAATTAGAATCAAGAACAATCATTATTCAAACCTTACTTCTATTCAAGACCCAAATCCCAACCTATGGAATGGGGTTTATGAACTAAAAAGAGGAAATTAAGAATCTATAAGTCACAACATAAAATTAATACTCTAGGTGAGCAATTCCCATCAATTATAAGCTAGCAGAACTCATGGATTACTCAAATTCGGATTCTAGGCAATACCCCCAGTTTTGGGTATAAACCCTAGCTTTTCAATTCAAGAATTAATCTCTAACAATGGTAGATATAGGCTCAACAACATTAGATACATCAAATTCTATGACTAACTTAACCAATTTTCATTAACATAATCAACTTAGGAAGTCTAAGCCCTTTTTAAGAAACTTTCATGAAAACCCATTTAATCCCTCTTTGATTCTATAGGTTTCCAACATTAGATTCATGATTAGGAGTAGTAATTGATGAAATCTAAGGCCAAGAGAATTACCTCAATGAAGAATCTGCTCCAAAACTCCTAAATTGGCCTCCCAAGTTTAAGGTTGTGAGAACAGAATAATGACATAAGGGTTTAGGGTTTTAACAAGTCATTAAATGATATCACTGCCCGTCAACCGCTTCTACGATCACGGTCCCACTTTAGCGCTCACCTCACAGCCACAATAGTTACCTAGAAAATGCACTTAGCCGCTTTTGTGGCGTGGCCACCGCTATAGCGATGCCTCTATTGCGATAAATCGGTGCCACTATTGCAAACGACACCAGAAACCAAAAAACAATTCAAGTTTCACACACTCATTCCGAAATTCGATTATCACCCGAGGCTCTATGTGACAAACCATATATGCAGATATAACATAAAAATACGCTACGAACGCACTCGTGGCCTCAAAATTCCCAACGGAGGTCTCGTTGACTGAGTCAACCCCCGATATCTCAAAACTAACTTTTCACCCCAAGACCCAAAATGCACCCGAGTTTATCGGGAACCGAACTGAATATACACAAAAAATTCTAAATGACCATCCGGACCTCTCGGAATCGATGGATTTCTGATAACGGTCCGTTTACCCAAAAGTCAACCTTGAGTCAAACATCTTTCACTTTAAGTCTAATTTCACAAAACCCAACCTACTTCGCATCTGATGACCTCAGAAATCGTGCCACCCGTCCCTGTGGGTTAAATATATGCTGATATAGCTTGGGAAAAGGTCAACGTGGTCAAACTAACCTTAACGACCAAATGGGTCGTTACATCAGATATAATTAAATCATCGCTTATCCTCGAGCGACAAGGAAGAGGACGGGGAAAGATACCTGAGCCCGCAACAACTCGGGATATCTCGAACACATATCGAGCTCCTCCTAATAGGAAGGATTCTCATCACACAGAATTGAATCCCAAAGATCGATACAGAAACCATCAGAATGGTACTTTTTTACCTAGAAACATGGAAAACCGGATGAACACCCGAGAGGCCTGGTGAAAACTAACTCATAAAATACAAGATCAATACAACGGATAGTCTTAAACAGGCCAATACACCTCGGGCTCACTGGCCCTCCTTCCCATGTCGCATGCCATTCTTGTTGGGTGTAACATTTAGAAAAACCTGATCGCTGACTTTACCAGTTACAATTCTCTAAACTTAGCTCAAGCTCCAATTCTCATATCTCTGTATTCGAATTTCCCTCGCAACTGATCCTCGAATAAACGAATTGCCTTGCTCGAATTCTCTAATTTGATAAAACTGTAACTCTGAACTTGATCAATAGGCCCCACAAACGCTTTCCCAAACCAACGCAATCCTCTGAAACATAGCCACAACCATAGCCCATTCTGAATCCGGAAGATATTCAGATTTTCGCTAACCTCTCTTTCACACTTGCTAAAGCCACTTTTCACATCGTGATTTCTTAGAACACATGAACATACACACCATAAACCTGAAACCATGACTCACTCTCAGCAGAAAGAATCCTTGATCCATCTGAGATATCTACGCAATTCCATCAAAATTGATCTTACTGACAGCCAACTTGGCTAATTCCAAGTCTTCTTAAAGCTTCAAATCACAATACATGAACTATACCACTTAATATCGCTCCGAGCAAAGTCCGTCGGAGCTCAACTGATCACTATAAAGACCTCTTGCACAACAGTCCCTCCTCAAATCTGTACTAAGCTCATTGTAAATCATTATTCTATCCAAGCAACCATTCTCAGAAAATATCATCAAATCCACTAGAAAACCCTGACAAAGCTCGGTAAATCTGTCATACCTCAAATTTGATCCGAAACGCATCGAATCCTTAAATATCTTCCTGGAATATAATCATACACCATTAAGCTTAACGCCAACAATGCTGACCCTAAATGAATGCACAACTCTCGAATATCACCAATCATCATTTGAACTGATCACAGTCCTATCGCACATCTATGGCGGCCAATTCTAATCTTTTCCTCACACATAAGAAATCATGTCTATCACCCTCGACTCCACAAGTTGATTCCTACCCAAGTTATCAACTTAGTACCGAAGAGCTATATCTTATGATTCCAATCTTCATGTTTCTCAGCCTTTACTCGATACTCAAATCTGATACTACCCCGACTCTTCGACCGAAAACTTGTAGCCTTATTTAATAATCATTTAACAATCGAACACCTCATTGTACCACCTCGATATGCCCATAATTTTTTTTGAAAGTATCCAATCTTACAACTGCCGCTCTAAATCTTACGCAACTACTCCTAAGTCCTTAATAACTGAGAGCGCTCACCCAAACTATCTAGTCTATATTACTGGCCACATAATATACTACCTCAAGTATGGTCTTACCTCAAAAATATAAATTTAGTACTCACATTATTGGTATTTCCACAATTCCTTTCTCTTAAAACCACACTACTCATCTACCGAAGAGCGTTACCAAGTTACCCAACTGTGCACTACACAAGCCACTTCCATAAACCTTAACATGTTGGTGACCTGAAACTTGTTTCCCATTAGTCGCTGTTCACAATCCTCACGAGACTTCGTCATATCACATAGTACATTCCTGTAGATTTCCTTCTTTAAGCGTACTCAACAATCACACTCATCTAAAACATGCAGGACAACATCACTACTATCTACACAAACCCAAGTAATCCCGAAGATGTATTACATTCTTATTGATTCTCGATCAACTATGCCTTTTCTTAACTCTTTAATTTCTTAATTCCCATCGGATCACAATCATTGCCATCGTCTAATCATCACTCAAACCCGTTCAATAGTCCATCGCATAACCATAATTTCGCACACTTGCTGAATTAACCTGGAGGTATTAGTAGGCCATACACTCTATACATTATAGCTTTCCCTTAACTAAGTCAACTTTAAACTGAAAACTCTCTAAATCCAGCATATCATATCGTCAGTATTACTAATATCCTTATGTATCCTACTAAAAAGTCCTTGCCCAAATTGCCTTTCTCCATTCCTGAAATGTTATCCTGAACTTAACTCAGTTAACCCATCATTGATCTACCATTTCAAGTATCCTTGTTTACTAATCCCTTAGTCAAAATCATTAACGTTATTAGTCCTCAAAGAATCACCTCTTACCTCAATTATCGAATCTGAACACCTCTAACCACTCGCACGACAATTCCTTTTTTTTTTCAATCACATAAGCCGAGTAATAACACTAGTGGCGGGATCTAGTCAAATTTACACGATGAATACAAGGCCCCCAACCTTAGTCCAACATTAGGTGTAACACTTGATTAACTCTCTTGATTACTAAACTTTTAAACTGGCCCGACACTGATAATTGTTCCATTCATCAACCACTGACCTCTATTAGCCCACGACACAACCGAGCATACCAACTCATCTATAAACTCTGAAGCCCACTCTACACTGTACCATCGGAACTAAGCTCCCATATTACTGGCTCTTATTTCAAAGAATACCCCTTTTTCCCTTAACCTCAAAGACACCCATCAACCTCATCGGTCACACCTTTTACTGTAAGCCAAACATGACTCAAGTACCCATAGTACCTCACCTCAAGTCTTACGAACCTTAATCCCCTGAACCCGTTAGAAAGATGCCTTATCGTAATCCTTCAGTTCCCATATTTAATTTCGAATCACTTTTATCACTATCAACCAACAAACACTCAAATCTACTCGATCCTCTAAACTAATCATCCATCTAATATATTTCTCCTCAAATCTAAGTGAAACAACCGGGAACTCCTCAAGTCATTAACTCGTCGCATTCACCCATAATTGAAGTCATTTCTATCAGTCGATTACTAGCTCCTCAAAAGTTAACAACCCAGTCAAATTTACCGATCAGACGATATGCCCATAGCAATCACTTAATAACAAAATAGTCCTTTAACATCAACGAGCTCATATCAAGAATGACTTTTAGTATCATATCCTCGAGATATCACGTGAACATGTAATTACGACTGTTACCAAACCATGCCTAATTATTTCCACAAGATTAAATACTCCATAATAACCATAGCTCAGATGACCACTTCCATCGGTACCATTCTATCGTACCGAACCCCCTTTACCTTTCACAACCGAACACAAAATTTGCCCTCATATCAATTGCAACCTTATCCTGAAAACCATATCAAATACTAATTTTTCCTTTCTAATATCAAGAAAGTACTCATACACGAGATATCCTAAGAAACCTTACTTCGCTACACGCTTTTCACAAAAGTCTTCCCTATTTCGGAAGAAATGCCCACGATAAATGAGTCTAATCACAACTCCACACAACAACCAAGTCTAATCGCGACTCCACACAATTGAATCGTTAAGCCATAGCTATAAACAGAACTGGTCACGCGTTTGAATCAGAATAACACATCTCGTACCATCGCACAACACGTCATAGATCAACCATTCACATAAGAATTTGAGAACGAGTTTCCACCCTCCATGGGTGATTAAGATAGGAAAGTTGAGATACCAATTGAATCGATTAAATACCAATTTGATTGAAGTAACACGAGAGAATGAAAGAGTTGGAAGTTTCCTAAAATGTCTTATAGCCTCTCGCAGATAGATATGGAGCTCATCGTACCGATCCACGAGACACTACTAGACACGCTCTTGTATTATAGATTGGGTAACCTTGTTAGAACCCGTATTTTATGTATTGGAACAATTCGGATTAACAATGAAAAGTTAGGGACAAAACTATTCCGGGATACGAAGTCGGGACTTTGGACCTTCGATTTTATTTTGAGACATAAGTTGTTCATGAATTTGTTTGCATGGAACAATTAGGAAAATTTGAGACCAAAAATGGAATTAATGGAAGTTGAAAATCATGCAATTTTTCTATGCTTGGTCGTGTGAATTGGAGAAAGGCCCACACAATTTGTGGACAATTTTAATTGGTACAACACTTGTGTGGGCCAAGGGATATTTGGATGAATCATCTTAGGGGCTTAAAAGATGACTTCTAAGTCATCCTTACCCATTTCAACACTTAGAAAAAAAATAAAACAAGAAGTTGAAGAACCTTGAGGCTCTCGGCCAAGAGAGCAAGAAAACCAACTTCATTTCTAGCCTTGCCAAAATTATTTCCTTGATGCAAACCCACTATTTTGAGGTCCCTAAGTAGCGTGGGAGTGTCGTTGGAGCGATCAACCTGCTAGTTTTCATTATCGCAAACCCTAGCCTCTTGTGAAGTGGAAGGAAAAAGGTAAGAACTTATCATGTTTTATGTGTTATAAAGGTTGTATGTATGTTGTAGTATGCTAATATGGATGAAAATCATGAAAAATAGTATGTTGGAAGTGAGTTGTGTGCATGGTTTGCTAGCCGTGCAAGTGGGTGTGTGTTGTGTTGTGTTGAAGCTATGAATTAAAGCTTAGTAGCATGTTGTGATTGTTGTAGAGTGGAGTAAGGAGTGAGAATCATTTTTGTATGTTGGTGGGAGGTGTTGGCCGAATGTAGGCCATTCATGTAATAAGAAATGAATTAATATCGCTTAATGTTTTAGTCGTCGTCGTTATGAATTCTATGTTGGAAATGAATGTTTAATGACTCAAATTGATGTTGTAATTGTTGCGGACTGATTTGGAGGTTATTGTCTATTTAATGTAATTTGTATATTGATGAGAATAGCATTGTTAGAATGTGAATTGTGGATGCAAATCATGATTTGAAAATGAGGAATGTGTTAAAGTGAGGTTCTCGGGTTTGGGGACTGATTTCGGGTGGATTGGAGAAATTGTTGGATTGTTGGAAGTGTTATATGAATTGCTTAGAATGTCTTTAAATATTGTTGGTATGGGTTCGGGTTAGTATTTGAATGTATGAGCGTCGATGTTGGCTTGAACGTAAGCCGTTGAATCAAATATATTGAATGTTGTTGAATGATGGAAAAGAGAGTTATTATTGTTGTATTGCCTTTCGGATTGATTATTAATGTTGCTAGGTTGGTTGTTGTTGTTGTTGTTGATTTTGGCCGAGTTAAATTCTCGGGGTGGCCTATTTACAGGGGAAATGCTGCCCAAATTTCTGTAGAATTAAGGGCTAAATTGGAATTAAATGCCCAAATATCTCTAGCTAATGTTTGGCATATTATGACTTGTTTATAGATCTTGGGCAGCCCGAGACGTAGGTTGGATTTATCTTGAGTTTGAGCTAGCGTTGAGTGCGTACGAGGTATGTAAAGCTCTATTTTTTCTTCTTTGGCATGCCTTAGTTAAAATAGGCTATGACACGAGCCTCGAGGAAACTCTATTCTCGCAATCCGAGCATGTCTATGATACGCATTTGTTTCTCGACATTCATATGTTGATGTGATGAAATATTGATCCTTTGTCCTTGGAATTATTGATTTGTAAAGATTGCATGAAAGCTTGGTTTTTAAAGAGTTATTCTTTAGCGATTCTAAAACTACAAACTCCCATAACTTTCACAGAAGAGCTCGGATTGCTTTGAGATTTTCGTAGAAGGTTTTATGATGTAGGATGAGTATGTTTTCCATAGGCGGCCCACTGGTCTACACCCGTCCGTGGGTCCCGCGACGTTCCTTTATTTAATTTCGACAACTTTTGAAAGAAAATGTTGTAATTATTGTTCCGATTTCAAATATGACTATTTTACTTATCTTTTGGATTCATGACAATGATTTTATGCATATGATTCCTCACGACTCCGTTTGTGCATTCTGTTATATCTTTCGCCGAGTCCCGGGCCGGTTCTGTTGTCGTGCGCATTATGATATACTCCGGTGTTATGCTGTGTTTACGGTTCACCGCGCTCCTCACTCGAGGGCCGGGTTCCACTTATATTGGGCGTTATGTTGTGTTTGGCGTTATGCTGTGTTGTGATATGTGACGGGGATTCGGAGATTTGAAACTTTCTGGTGTTATGCTGTGTTATGGCGCCATCGACAGGCGGGCGACCATATTTTCTGTGCCCTATGCATGATTCGTATTTTTAAAGTAACATTGTGATATTTTGGGAAATGCATTTATTTTATGTACCTCTATTTCGATTATGACTCAGATTTGTATACCACATTTTCTGCTTTGCATACTCAGTACATATTTCGTACTGACCCCCTTTCTTCGGGGGGCCGCGTTTCATGCCCGCAGGTACAGACGCACAGTTTGGTGATCCACCTGTTTAGGACACCCTCTTCTGCTGTTCGGAGTGCTCCCCTTATTCCGGAGCCATATTTTGGTATATATATCCGTTCGTTGCATTTGTATATATTTGTTCAGGGGTACGGCGGGGCCCTGTCCCGTCTTATGATTCCGTTTGTCTGTTTAGAGGTCTGTGGACATGTATGTGGGTTATGCCCATTCTGTACAGTTGTGTTTGTATGTTATTTGTTTTGGGCGATCTCATTCGCCGTGGCAGCCTCGTCGGCTTGCATTGTATATGTTTTGGGCCGTTGCGCCATTTGATAGCCTTGTCGGCTTCTGATATATATTAGATGTTGCGACAGTTTGATATAATCTGAGACAGCGTTTGATATTTGTGTCTGTATGAGCCATCTGTTTGCGACGCAGATTTATGAATGTGTTTGGGTGCCCAATTCGGGCACTAGTCACGACCTACGGGGTTGGGTCGTGACAAACCTAATGCTCGGATACCAACTTGTCACGACGCATTTATACTAAGTCGTGCAGGCACCTACCTTTCCTACCTCTGCGGACCCTTATCCCAACAATCATAAAACATAAGTAAAGCAAAATAATATCAATAAAACACATGGCACACAACTAATATCAATAATAAGGCTACACAATAAGCAACAATGGAATCTTAATTCTCATCTCAATATCAAATCAAAGAAAGGTACCACAATATCATAATCATGATATATCACTAAGCACTACTATCCAATGTCTCAATGTGGAAATGAGCTAATAAGTAAATAGAACAAGATAAGTCAACACCACAACGAGGTGGCCAGCTCCCAAATACTTCAACAAGGCCCAACCTAAGGCAATCTCCAACCCAACTTCGTACCCGAAGGTTTACATGTATTCTCCGACAATATCATCTAAACATATGCCTTGCTAATCGAAATCTCACCATAAGGTAAACTGTAACCTACCTGGAAGGTCGAACAGCAAATCTTCAATATTTAAACCTTAGTCTTTCCCTTCCTTTGTTCCTCGATGTAATGAAAGTCTAGTCATATCCAGATTAGGAAATTAGAATCAAGACGAATCATTATTCAAACCTTACTTCTATTCAATACCCAAATCCGAACCTATGGAATGGGGTTTATGAACTAAAAAGTGGAAATTAGGAATATATAAGTCACAACATGAAATTAAAACTCGAGATGATCAATTCCCATCAATTATAAGCTAGAAGAACTCATGGATTACTCAAATTTGAATTCTACGCAAAACCCCCAATTTTGGGTATAAACCCTAGCTTTTCAATTCAAGAATTAATCTCTGACGATGGAAGATATAGGCTCAACAACATTAGATACATCAGATTCAATGACTAACTTAACCAATTTCATCAACATAATTAACTTATGAAGTCTAAGCCCTTTTTAAGAAACTTTCATGAAAACCCATTTAATTCATCTTTGATTCTACAGATTTCCAACATTAGATTCATGATTAAATGTAGTAATTGATGAAATCTAAGGCCAAGAGAATTACCTCAATGAAGAATCTTCCCCAAAACTCCTAAATTCGCCTCCCAAGCCTAAGGTTGTGAGAATAGAATAATGACATAAGGATTTGGGGTTTTAACAAGTCATTAAATGATATCACTGCCTGTCAATGGCTTCTGCAATCACGGGACCGCTATAACGGTCCCGCTTCAGTGCCCACCCTACTATTGCAGCGGTTACCCAGAAAATGCACTTAGCTGCTTTTGCGGCGTGGCCACCGCTATAGTGGTGCCGCTATTGCGGTACACCAGAAACCAGAAAATAATTCAAGTTTCACAAACTCATTCCGAAATCAGATTATCACCCGAGGCCCTATACACACAAACTAGATATGCCGATATACATAAAAACACACTACAAACGCACTCATGGCCTCAGAATTCCCAACGGAGGTCTCGTTGACCGAGTCAACCACCTATACCTCAAAACTAACTTTTCGCCCCAAGTCCCAAAATGAACCCAAGTGCATTGGGAACCGAACTAAATATACGCACAAATTCTAAATAACCATTCGGACCTCTCGAAATTGATGAATTTCTGATAAGGGTCCATTTACCCAAAAGTCAACTTTGAGTCAAATTTTTTTCACTTTAAGTCTAATTTCACGAAACCCAACCTATTTCGCATCTGATGACCTCGAAAATTGTACCACTCACCCCCGTGTGTCAAATATTTGCTAATAGCTCAGTAAAGTGTCAACGGGGTCAAACTGGCGATAACGACCAAACGGGTCGTTACATGTTACAAAATATGATAAAGGATTAGAGTAAAATTAGCAAAAATGGCCTCTAGTGGCAAATGATGAAGCTCTCTCGGTCCTAGCCTTCTGGTTTATTCGAAGGGCGGTCTAAATACGGAGATGAGTTAATGTCAACAAAGCATCTATCAGGAACCCCTTCTCTGTGAATGTCATGGGTGTGGACTCATCCATCGCTTTCTTCACACGATCATCGAGATCCTCGAAGCACTCATATGTAAACCCTAATTCATGGCTTGATCATGTTTGGCCTTCTCTAAGTATTTGGCATCACTATTATCAAAGACGCCTTTAAGTCAAACAGGCTTTGATCTCGGCCTTGTAGGACTTGTCTTGAACACAGTGTAAAGGTTGGGTCCAGGGACGAGGGTGCCTTGCCAAATGTTCACTCAACATATCCTTATAGGCTTCGTTACATCTAGGGTACAAACCTATCATGAGCCAAAGTCTCGGGACCCTAAGTTATGTGCCCATATCACTTTCAGACTATATCCCCAAAGATTTCAGATCTTATCCTCCTCGTAGTCCATTATATATTCTCCCATGTTCCCTACTTGGGGTATTATTTGGGTTCTACCAAATTGTCTGAAGAAGCTGCCAGGTGCGTAAGGGCGGATCTCTCAGATTCCCAAAAGTGGTAGGAATGGGCACTTTCTACCTGAAACTACAACTCGCTTGGATATGAAATTAGGTAACATCCATGCATGTTGTCTTCCTTAAGCCTCGAGAAGATGAAGGCCCAACCTTGTTTGGTTTGATGTCCAAAATTCGGACAAAGATCTTTGAGGTCATCTTTTCTATTATGATTGCACAGGTATTGAGTACCCTTAGATTTGTTCAAATGTTTGATGATCCACCATTGTCAAAGCAGGTTGCACCTTTAGAAGTACCTATAATGGTTTCGGCATAGGCTTAAGGCTCGGTACATATCGGCAATGATGGTGGGGACCAAGTCAAAATATTTGGTTTCTTCATTTATGGTTATGCCATGAAAGATAGCATGGGTGATAGAAATGACTCGGGTATCTATCTCTTGGTGTCTATCTTTGGGAAATACCATGAGTCCCAATAGGCATATGGTAAAGGCTAAGGGTTGGGTAGCTTCTCAATCAGCAAAGGTTTGGAATTCTGTTGAATACTCCATGAATCCCCTTTTAGTTCCAAATCAGTTATGCAAATTCTTAAAGGCTACAGTCGGACCGAAGATCCAATTGGCATGGGATAAGGATAGTAGTTTCAGGATTTTGTCGAGGGTAGGCTTTTGTGGGATTAAGAGGTTATGGTCGGGTTTTTTCCTCTTTTTTAGACATGTTTCAACATTGTTTATGCAATCTCGGAGTTCCTCCAAATTCGGAGTCATCTCTATATCTCCGAACCTAAACACCATTCTATCAAAGTCCCAATACCCAGAAATTACTTCTATTAATTCGCTACAAACCTTCATAGTCATCAACAAGGGTAGATGTCTTAAACAGTTTGTGACTGTCTTTTGTTGTTCCTCACTTAACCAACCCCACCAAATTTCCAGTATAGCGGGAGCTTCGAGAACCATGTCAAACTTTAGATTAGTAGGCATCTACAAAACAGAACACTATTAATTCCCCCCCCCCCCCCCCCCTAAAAAAAAAAAAAAAAAAAAAGGCAATTGTTCAACACATAGGCACAAATATGTTTCCAATTAGCACATAGTGGGAGGCGGTGTCTTTAGGTCATAGACCGTCTTGACACAAGGTATTCTCTTAATGGGCTTAGATACGTCTCAAATATCCAAGCCCATCTAGGTAAGCATGCGCTAGTCCGTTGGGATTTGGCTTCGCTCTATCCTAGTCAATACTAGAGTGGGCATTTCAAATGACTGGGACTCGAGCGGATTACTCGAGGTGAACCATTGTCGGCTGTTGGACGACCGTGTACCAACTCTGCCCTCAACGTGTTCCAAGGAAAACTATTTTGGTATTTTTTAGTGAAGGCTCGACCGCGAACCCGTGTGTCATCTTTGAATCCATGCTACTTTTTGCCAGTATGGTAGCATTTTATGATATGCATGCAATGATAGTTATATATACAAGAAAGTAAACAAATAAGCAAATAATTACAATAAATCACATTATATTGAAACCCTTATGGTTAGAATATATTTGAAAAATCCCCAGTAGAGTCACCATATGTTACGATTCACTTTTACGCGATGCTTAAAAGCTATTTCGAGGTTGTGGTCTCTTTTGGATTTCATATTTTTAGAGTCGCCACCTAATTTATAATGGAGGAAAACCAATTTAAATGATTTATTCAAACAAGAGAAAAATCCTTTAAAATCAGAGTTTGAAGTAAGAGTTCTGGTGATTCCTCGGGAAAGGCGTTAAGATACCCCGATATTACGAATCCGTAGAATACGGTTGACCTTTGAGCTTCAAGTGTGATTTTGTAATTATTTGCTTATATTAATCAAATTCTTGTATATCTTGTCATGGCATATCATTCAAATATTTTGGCAAAAATCCCTTTATTTGAAGATATAAAAAGTTGAATCTCTTTTAGAAAATGTATAGAAGGTCTAAAATCATTTCATTTCTGGACCAAAACAAACTTAAAATTTTCTTTAAGTAGAGTTAAACTTAAATTTTATCCAAATGTCATGTCCTTTGTCCTTATAAATTTTCATGGAAAACCTTGAGTATCGCTCATTTGTAAAAATGTCATGGGTTTATACAAGTATACAACAGTATTTTCTTTTCAAATACAAGTTATTTATCCATTTTTATCATTTTTGAAGGTCAACCATATCCTGTTTTAAACCCTCCCTTAAACTAAAGTCCAATTGTATTTCCTTTTGTTTGTTTAACTTAAGGTGAGCTTGGCCCAAAAAATGTTTAAAAAGTCCTTAAGCTATTTTGAGCAATTTGAAATCCATTTTTCACAACACTTGTTAAATAGGTTTTTAGTTTTTTGTAGCCTTTAAATTGAAAGAACTAAAGTTGCAGGTTTTGTCTCAAAACTGTCCACAAAAAACTGTTCTAATTTTTCAGTTTACAACATCAAGTTGTATCCAAAAATGATACATATACTCTAACTATTTTAACCTTCAGTTTTGTAAAAATAGAAGAGAAATTGTAAAGTCACTTTTTATTTTTTTTCTTTGTTCCAATTCTTGAAGATATAATTACTTATCTTTTGTTGGGTCTTGGTTTTTGAAATATAACGGGTTTCTAGCCATTCTAAACAATATACATATGGTTTGCCTATTTGTCTAAGTTCATAACCAATAGGAGTTTCAATATTTACGCATGCTCTTTACAAATACATATATATGCATACATAATATAAAAACTGAGAAAAGTAAGGCTGGTGGGCCTATTGAGCCCACCAGTTAATCATTTTCACCCAATGTTAGGCCTCAATGATTTATTCGGACTCGATGGAAAGAAGAAGGATGTTGGGCAGAGGCCCAACAGTGGCTTGTGAGAAATTGTCCCAAGTGGTCCACACCGTGAATTCCATGCAAAAAAGAGGGAGGGGAAAAAGGAAAGTACGGTTAGAAGGTATCTATACTTGCTAATCATTTTAACATGAATTTAACAAACACTCAAACATGATCACACGTGCAAACAAATACTCAGTAGTTGGGGTCTGATGCTCAACAGTTTAATTCATTTTAGGAGAAGAGGGAAAGAGTTCATACACTACATTCATCTCATATACATTAAATCCTCTGAGTCTGAATAAGGAGTAACTCTTAACTAAATGGAAGACCCGTTCACTTAGCCAAACAAACAAAACATGCACAATTGGTTCATTGTTCCACAAACAGACCTCTGATTCCATTTACACATCAATCTCTTTATAATTCTCATCTTTTATACTTGCAGAGACCGAAGAGGGTCCCATGACAATGCAATCTCACAAGAAGGAATCCTAGTAGCCTCAGATGAATAGTACTATACTATGTGGGAACTCAAAGTCATTCCTAAAGCCTTTCTATCCCTAGGTAAGTCACTCCTTATGATCTTACATGTAAAGACCCGTTTGGTCGTTATAGTACTTTTGACCCATTTACCCCCCATTGACCATTTCCCAAGCCCCGTTAGTATGATTTTGACCCGCGTGGATGGGTGGAATGGTCCCCAAGGTAATCGGGTGAGATTTATGATGACTTATGAGAAATAAAACCTTAAAGTGAAAAACGATTGACCGATAGTTGACTTTTAGGTAAACGGTACTTTTTCTGAAATTTGTCAATTTTGAGGGGTCCGGAGGGTCGATTATGACTTGGTGGGATGTTCATTTTGGTTCCCGAGGTACTCGGGAGCATTTTAGGTTACTGGTTGGAAAGCTAGTTTTTGGCCATTGGGTGTTGACCCGGTCGAATAGACTTCGAGATCACGAGTGAGTCCATAGCGTGTTTTTATGTATGTTTATATATCTAGCTACAACTGGAAGGTCTCGGGTGATTGTCAGGTTTTGGGAAGAAATTGGTGAAAAACCAGCAAGTTACTGATGTCTGATGGCCCGCCCCAGTGAGACATCGTGCTCCACAGCGGACCCGCCTCAGCGAGGCCTGGTCCGCTGGCCTGTGTTAGTTGGATTCTTGTGAATCTGCTCTAGTGGACAGTACTCCACTGGAGCGGATGCGGTATAGCAAGGTGTGCATCGCAGGAGCGGTTCCGCTGTAACGGACCATTTCCGTTGCGGCGAAAAATTCAGAAACAGAATGTATTTAATGCTAACTTAAACCCTTAATTTCCTATTCCCAAAATTATTTCTCCTAAGTGTGTTTAAGGTTATTTAAAGAGATTCTAGGTGGATTCTTCTTGGGTTAAGTCTCTGTAACCTTGCTTTCCTTTAATTACCATTCCTAAGCTTGAATAAATGGTAGAAAATCTATAGAATAAAGGAAGAAGATGAGTTTTGACCTATACTTTGTTATTTGAATTGTAGTCTTCCAATATGAGATTAATTGTTGGATTTGACTAATCCAAGCAATGAACTTCATAATTTAGTAACCAATAGGCTTGAATCTTCTATTCTAGTTAAGAAATTGAAATGTTGAAAGTTAGGGTTTATACTCAAATTAGGGGTTTTGCTTTGAATGATGAAATTGATCAATACTTGAGCTAAATTAGCCATTGGAGAGTAGAATTGAACTTCTAGAATGTTGGTTTACCAATTCCATCTTTAAAATACTTGTTTTACCCTTGTGGGCCCGTTTTCCCTCTTTTACTTAGTTGATTTTGATTCGAACGAGTGTATAGCAGTATGGGTATCGTTGCTTTTTATTTCTAACTTAGAATTCGATAATGGCTAGACTTTGAGTGCTTGGAGGCTCTTAGGACGTGCCAGGCTCAGATCTGATTGTTTGTGGTACAAACTCAGCAACGAGATAGGTTACAACTTACCTTTTGGTTAGACTCCAATTAGCGAAACATATGTAGAGTTAGTTATTGTCGGAGAAAGCATGTTAGGCCTTCAGGTATGAAGTTAGGTTGGATTACTTAGGATTGGTATTGTTGTTGATTTGTGGGCTTGTCGCCTCTCCATTGGTGTGATCTTAGACTCAATACTTAGTTTTCATATTGTGGTTGTGATGGCTGTCTCTCACTTATCATGTTATTATCATGGATAGAGGAAAGAGCTTAATTTGATATTGATATTGTGATATGTGTCTTTGTGTGGCATGACTGGGATTGATATAATTTCACTTGATATTGTTATTATGCATTGCATTCATCCCCATTTCCATGATACATTGATATTGTAACGACCCGCTAGGTCATTATGGGGGTGAATTAGAAAGCTAGACCTCTATTGGGAATTCTAAGACAGCGGGTGAGTCCGTAGCGTGTTTTTATATATATGTGCATGTTTGGTTTGCGTCTATAGGGCCTCGAATTGGTGCTGGGATTTTTGGCTGGAAACTGGTGGAAAAACTCGAACTACTGGTCAAAATGGACCGCTGTAGTTAGTCCGTCGTAGCGGGTGGTGGATTACCGTCGTGGGGCAGGAAGAGTTAATAAGGTCCGCCATAGCGGGACGTTTCCCGCTATAGCGAGACCGCTACAGCGAGACATCGAGTGCAGCGGTCAACAGGAGGCAGAATCAACATTTTATATTCTTATTTTCGAACCCATTCCCTACATAACTCCAAAACAGTTTCCAAGGACTCTTGTGGCAAAATTCTAAGGCTAGGACTAAAACACTCTTGACATGTAAGTCTCAACCCTTTACTTTGTGCATTCCATCATCACATTAAGTTCCATGATTAGTGTATGGTTTGTTAATAGTGAATGAAAGGACCAAGCCCTAGAACTTAAGAAACCCTTGAATAATGAATGGGTTAATGATTTTAATGTTGTTTATTCATCTAGGAGTATAGATTATCACTTCCTAGAATGAGAACTTGATTATTAATTATGGGAATTATTGATTGAGACTTAGTGTTTCATAAATATGGTAACTTTGGCATAAAAACTGCTTGTAAAAGGGTTGAATTGATTAGAAAACCCATGAATGGGAATAGTGGGATGGTTGGGGTAGATTTCATGATGAATTCACCCTTAGTGATAGTTCACCCATTTGAAAAGAGTAGAAGTAGTTGGGTTTGCTTGCCCAATTGTTGTTTGTTTGAGTAGAGGATCCATTACTCACTTAGCGTTATGATTGCTAGACTTTGAACGTTGCAAAGCTTTGCGAAAGGGGAAAGCTATTGCGGAGTGATTGCATTGTTCCAGTTCGGCATTGAGGTAGGTTACGGTCTACTTGAGTTAGACTTTGATTAGTTAATTGTATATGTTATGAAATTGATAGGAAAAGCATTATTAGGGCTTTGGACATAAAGTGTGGTTGGAAATTCCTAAGTTTGATATTGATTGATTGATTGTGTGATTAACTATTATGATATGATAAAGAAGGAGTTAATGAATACTCTTCTTGTTGACTTGGATTAATCCCTTGTTCATGCTTTTGATGAATTAATTCTTGAGTCTTGATATGACTTATGGCATGGTGACTTATGTTCTTTGATATTGATTCAGTGATTGTTCAAATTCCTAATTGATTGTGGAATGAAAATACATTGTGATGAGAAAGGCAATATAAATGTGAAAAGGCACATTTGACAGGGGGTAAGGATGTGGCCCAGTTATGGGCTCGTGATCCGAGGTCAATTCCGGAGCGAATGGTACATGGACACCATGGGTCCCCTGTAGGTCATGACTATTTAGGGAAAACAATACCATTTAGAATGTGTGTACATGGTTGAGATACTTTTATTATTTATTGCATTGCATCGGACTCATGGCTATTTGGGCAAACATTACCATTTAGCATGTGTGTACAGATATGTGACAGAGTTGAGATAATTTGTGAGTTACGATTGTGTTGATAATGATATGGGTCGAGTTACTTTTGTTAATTGTTATTGTAACACCTCGCACCTTTAAACAAGGCTATGGTTCATGATTTGGGACTTAGAAAATCATACGAGAAGTGTTGGAATTTAATTTGCTGCAGTTTATCAAAATCCCATTTTCATGACTAGATATACGGACCATATAATAAAATACGGCCTGTACTTCTAGTTCGTACAAGGCGAGTACAAAAATCCCAGTTTCTGCCAAGTTTGTGAAATGCTTCGATACGGACCGTATAATGTTATACGGACCATATTTTTAGTCCGTGGAACTCATTTAGGAAATTTGAGTTTCTAGAATTTTAATCATTGTTAGATATAGTCAATTTATATGGACCGTATAACTTTATACGGACCGTATAGGTTGACCGTATAATTTCCCGACTCAGTTAAGTATAAAGATGTCATGTTCAGTTCTTTTCCCACTTTTCACATTCTTCAAGCCCTAGAATGAAGGTTTTCTCCTCCTAACAATCCAAAATACCAAAACAAGCCTATTCAAATCATTCCAAGTCAATTTTAACATGTATTCATGTGATCTAATGAGAGTTCATCATTCCTAACCTAGGGTTTTCAAGAAAACCCATTTAAAGGATTCAAGACAAAAGCTTTAGGGATACTTCTTCAAGTTCAGATTATTGATACATGTTTTGGAGCATTACCAGGTATATAGGGTTTCTATCTATGTGTGGGAACATCCTTGTTCTTCCCCACGCCACGTTCTTCCATGATTATGCAAGAGTTCACTAAACTAGGGTTTTTAGCCAAGTTCATGATAACCCTAAGTCCATGCCCCATGATTTACAAATGCTTGAAATATATATATATATATCCGTTGTTGTATTCCTAATCTTCTATTTTGGCTATTGGGAATCCGTCTGTAATCCATGAAAACCAATACATTGCATTCCATGGGGGCCTACATGCAAGTCATTATATATTATGCTTACTTTCATTAATATCCTACATGTCTACACGTTTTCATGCAAATAAATTACATAATCTTTATCCATGATTATGAAACAAGATATCCATGTTATACTACAAGTCATTTTTTTACGAAATTCATGGGCTTCTCAGCCAACTATATCATGTTCATATTTTTGGGAATGGCACAAATTACCGAGAAGGTTTTATACTTGAAACTACGTATGCCAACATAGGATAAGGATCGCTCCACCCAGTAAGACGATTCCTTCATATATTCCCCATTGAGGGATATGGATCCATTCATGTCATGTTCATGCCTTATACCCCGGCAAGGTACAAAATGGCTTAGCTGATCGGGCAGAGATCAGATGCCACGAACTAACGTGGTGGTTACATGTCGGTTATACTAATGCTGTCCCACAAATATTTTTACTCATGTTATTCATATACATATGTATTCATGTTCATGGTCATGACTAGGTTTAAGTTTCAGTTACAGCTCTTATCATGTTATTTCATGTACCCTACTTATTTTATTCAGTTGCTTTACATACCAGTACAATCAATATGCTGACATCTCTTTTCTATTGCCCATGGGCCTTCATTTCACGATACAGGTACGGATTTACAGGGCGCCGCATCTGCTCAGTAGAATTTTCTCGTATTAGCTTATTGGTGAGCCCCATCTTATTCGGGGTGTTATCCTTATTTATTTTCATGTCATGTTTAGCAAGTTAAGGTATGCTGGAGGCCTTGTCCCAGCAAGTATGTTTTGCAGTTCAGATTCATGATAGAGGTTTCATAGACTAGTCAGTTAGTTATGTCAATACTCAGAGGTATGTTGCCATCTTTCGCTCAGTTTATGATATTTCTGCATTCACTTTTACACAAGTATTTTATTAAATATATTATGACTTCTCATGTTTTGTTAAGGCTCATCATGTTTCATGTTATATTCTGCTCATGTTTGTGCCCCATGTTGATTCAGTAAGCCATGTGGTTCACTCGGTCACATGCAGTCAGGCACCCAGTGCCCTATTGCGCCCAAGCCATGGTTCGGGACGCGACAAAGCTTGGTATCAGAGCGCTAGGTTCAAGTGTCTTAGGGAGTCGATGAAATCGTGTCATGTGGGGTCATTTTTATATTTGTGAGGGCCCCACACATATAAACTGTTGGCCACCAAGACATTCAGGATTGTCTCACTTCTTTCATACTCTAGATCGTGCAATTAGTGCAATACTTTTAGGAATTCTCCTAACTCGTACGAAATACATATTTCAGAAATGGCTCCGAAAAGAAAGTAAAACAAGAGGAATACAGCTACTAGCCAGAGGGCTACCGGGCACGACGCAGCTCAAGAAGAAATCGTTCAGACTCAAACAACTGCTATAGGCCCAATAACCCCAACCGCTCCTACAGCTACACCTCCTAATGCTTCAGATATGGATGTTAGAGGAGCTATTCAGTTGCTTAATTAGATCGTTGCTAACCAAGCGCAGCGACAGGAAACGGCTTCTAGTTCGGGTGCCATTGGTGGGTCAACCAGTTCTAGAATGCAAGAGTTTCTTCACATAAATCCTCCAGTGTTCACGGGGTCTAAGAAGAAGAAGGATCCACAGAATTACATTGATGGGTTGCAACAAGTGTTCCCTGTTATGCATGCCACGGAAATAGAGGTAGCAGAGTTTGGAGCCTATCAGTTGCAGGATGTGGCTCACATTTGGTATGAGACTTGGGAACAGTCTCGAGGGGAGAATGCACTTCCCGCTACTTAGGATGAATTTGTTGATGCCTTCATTGACCACTTCTTGCCAATTGAGGTCAGGGAAGCAAAAGCTATGGAGTTCAAGAGGTTAAGGCAGAGTAACATGACTGTTCAGGAATATTATCTCAAATTTATATCATTGTCTAGACATGCTCCCCATATGGTTCCCGATATGAGAGCCGTGGTTAGAAGGTTTGTGCTCAGGCTTAAACCTGAATTGCACAGGGATGGTAATACGGCTGCTCAAAACAACAAGATGACTATTTCTAAGTTATTAGCATTCGTGTAAGGTAATGAAGAGAAGCTAATGGAAGAAGAAGCACTGCAGAAGCAGAAGGATAAAGAATTCAGCAAGAGGGCCAAGTCTTCAGGTAACTTTAATCAGGGTGGAGGTAGACCGTTCTTTAAGAACAGGTCAGCAAAATCCGCTTCATCTGCAGCCACTGCCCCAGCTTCATAGTTCAGGAATGATCAGAAGAAACAGAATTTCAGACAAGCAGGTTCTACTCTTAGGCTAATGTGGGTCAGCAGGCCTATACTAATCCGATATGCAGCAAGTGTGGTAAGAGACACCCAGATAAGTGTCGTATATGTATGGATGTATGCTATGGTTGTGACCAAAAGTGTCGTATTCAGAGAGATTGTTCGTCAGCTAGGCAAGGTATCAGAGGAAATGTGGCTTAGTCCACTAATTCAACAGCTCCCCGTAATAATCAGGCCCAGCAAGGGCGTGGAACAGCAAAGTCCTGCAATACGGGCGGTGGTCAGAACCGTTTGTATGCGCTAGCAGGTCACCAAGATATAGAGGCCGGTAGAGATGTGGTCATAAGTATGATAGCCGTCTTCACTCATGATGTTTATGCTCTGATGGATCCCGGATCTACCCTATCATATGTAACCCTTTTTTATTGCTAAAAAATTCGGGATGGAACTAGAAAAGTTGCATGAACCCTTTGAGGTCTCCATTCCAGATGGAGAGTCAGTTATAGCTAGACGTATTTATAGGGGTTGTCCAGTTATGGTCTATCAGCGCAGAACTAAAGCAGACTTAGTAGAATTAGAGATGGTAGACTTTGATGTAATCATGGGCATGGATTGGCTAAAATCATATAATGCTTCAGTGGGTTGTAGAACCAAAATAGTAAGTTTCAATTTTCCCGACTGACTTATAGAATGGAAGGGTGATTCAGAAGTACCCAGGGGTAGGTTTATTTCATATCTTAGAGCCAGAAAGATGATTACCAAGGGATGCATTTATCACGTAGTTTGAGTCAGGGATGCAGATGCCCAGACTCCATCTCGCCAGTCAGTTCCTATTGTCAGTAAGTTTCCAGAAGTCTTTCCAGAGGATCTACTCAGGGTCCCTCCCGATTGGGAGATTGATTTTGGAATTGATCTACTTCCCGATACTAAGCCAATAACTATTCTGCTATATAGAATGGCTCCAGCAAAGTTGAAAGAACTAAAAGTTTAGTTGAAAGATCTTCTTGACAAGGGATTCATTAGACCAAGGGTCTCACCTTGGGGCACACCGGTCTTGTTTGTCTGAAAGAAAGATGGATCCTTACGCATGTACATAGATTACCGTCAATTGAACAAGATCACCATTAAGAACAAGTATCCTCTCTCCAGAATCGATGAATTATTCGATCAATTTCAGAATGCCCAGTGTTATGACAAAATTAACCTCAGATCAGGTTACCATCAGTTAAAGGTTAAGAAAGTTGATATTCCTAAGACCACTTTTAGACCTCGTTATGGTCACTTCAAATTTCTTGTCATGTCTTTTGGATTAACAATGCGTCAGCTGCTTTCATGGACCTTGTGAACAGGGTTTTCAAGCCCTATCTCGATCTATTCATTATTATTTTGGTTGATGATATTTTGGTATATTCCGATAGTGAGGCTGAGCATGTAGAACATCTCAGAATAGTGTTGCAGACTCTTAAGGATCACAAACTTTTTGCAAAATTCTCGAAGTGTGAGTTTTGGCTTAAGTCAATGGCATTCTTAGGCCATGTGATTTCAGGTGAAGGTGTGAAAGTCGATTTTTAGAAAATAAACGCTGTGAAGAATTGGCGCAGACCCACCTCAGCGTCAAATATCAAAAGTTTCTTGGGTCTGGCAGGCTATTACAGACGTTGTGTAGAGGGATTTTCCTCTATCTCAGCTCTGTTGACTAAGTTGACTCAGAAGAAAGTCAAATTTCAATGGTCTGATGCATGTGAACAGAGTTTCGAAGAGTTGAAGAAAAGATTAACCTCTGCCCCAGTTTTGACGCTACTCGAAGGAATCGAAGGGTTCGTAGTTTATTGTGATGCTTCGGGAGTTGTTCTCGAATTGTCTTAATGCAGCATGGTAAGGTTGTTGCTTATGCATCTAGACAGCTTAAGACTTATGAAAAGAATTATCCGACTCATGACTTAGAGTTAGTAGCCATGATTTTGGCACTTAAGATATGGCATCATTATTTATATGGAGTACATGTGGATATTTTCACAGATCATAAAAGCCTGCAGTATATCTTCAAGCAAAGGGAGCTGAATCTTAGGTAGAGAAGATGGCTTGAATTGCTTAAGGACTATGATGTGGATATTCTCTATCATCCGAGGAAAACGAATGTTGAAGCCGATACTCTTAGTCAGCATTCCATGGGAAGTTTAGCTCACGTTGAGGCAGATAAAAGAACTCTAACAAAGGAAGTCATCGTTTAGCTAATTAAGGACTTCGAATCTTGGACTCCAAAGATGGTTACGTTGTTGTTCAGAACAGAGCTCATTCCTTCTTAGTGGTAGAAGTTAAAGAGAAGTAGTTAGTGATCCTTTTTTATTGCAGCTGAAAGAGAGAATTCACAAGCATAAGACAACGGCTTTCGAAGAAGGGGGAGATGATGGTACCTTTGTCACGACCCAACCCCGTAGGCCGTGACTAGTGCCCGAGCTGGGCACTCGTACGCACCTATCAACCATAATCGTCCTACTAATAGCATAAGCATAGGCGAAGGTAAGTCGTCGCCCCAAAGCTGACATATATATACATATATACATATATATACACAACGGACGTGGCGGAAGCCGGGCGGTCACAAAAACCTAAGAACACAAACCATACAAATGCAACTTACGTAACTCGCCCACAACCCACACGTATATGTGTCTGCGGACTTCTAGCTATATAACGGAACCGTATGACGGGACGGGGCCCCCGCCGTCTCGGTGAACAAACATATATATAAATAACGTAAACATCCGTACCCAAAAGTAGGCTCCGGATCGAGGAGCTCTCCAACAGCGGAATGGACGCCTGGGGTCGACGGTCACCGTCTGTGCCCTGCCGTACCGCGGCATGAAATGACCGAAAAAAGTGGCACAAGACGAATGTGCGAGTATGTAAAGCAGGAAAGACAATGAAATTTCGGCAATCCTATTATGTATACTTGACTTAGAGATTCAAAAAAAAAACTTTAGTACGTAAAGAGTCGGTGTTTCGCTCGGCTCAAGACGGGAGACGGGTGCCCATCACACCCCAGTGAGATGGGGTGTGACAAAGTGGTATCCGGGCGAGTGTCGGTGCTAAGGGATGTGCCGCAAAGTCGTGTCCGCAGTCCCGTTTATGGGTGTGAAGCCGGCCACATTTATAAACAAGGAGGCTCGCGGGCATCTAGGAATTGTTGACCTTCCTTCGTTCTAAGATCGTGCGATAGGGGCGAGTCATAGGAGATAAGATTCCTTATATTAATCGTCGATTTTTACGTAGGCGCCCGGTGATCGGCGGAAAAGGGCGAGGAATGATACGGAAGTCACAAGAGGTGAGACCGAATGGATATATTTGTTCTCGTTACGTGAGTTGGGCGCCGGAGAAATAGTCATACATACGGGCGGAAAATGAATATCGGGAATTAAAAAGGGCAAAACGGTCATTATAGAAGAAAGGACGTATTACGAAAATGTCTCGGAAGTTGTAAGGTTTTGATTGGCTTCGATCGAGTAGTAAAGGTCATGTAAGGAAGCGGACGCGAAAACATAAACGCATTAAGACACCGATTTCCGTGAAGTTTCACAGGTTAAGCGTGCTCTGTGTGGGAGCAATTCTATGATGGGTGACCACTCGTGGAAGTTGGTAAAGAAATTCTATAAAGTGAGATATAAGAGACAAATGAGTAGTTGGAGTAACCTAAGGGGAAACTAGAGCATATAAAATGGTTGTAGATTATAGGAAGATGCGTATGACAAGGTGCTAGATCAATGAAGAAACGAGAAAGTGCGGCACGGCTGAATTAGGATAGGCTTGAATAGTGTTTGGAAGTACTTTATGGGTTAGTTGATGGTATATATATATATATATGCATATGACTGTGTAGAATACTTTACATATGATTATATCGATAGATACGGGAGTCCCAAAGAACCTGCGCTACGGTAAGGAAGGTATTAGTCATGTAGGGAATCGAAGCCCAAGCCAATAGCGAGGTGGACGATATAAGTGCTACCAGGAAAGTCGTCATTATTTCGTTATGGATTAAGGCTTAGGAGGGTCTAATATGTGATAGTGAAAGGGAAGAGAGTGCGTTAGTGGAAAACAAAGAGAACAAAGTGTCGAAAGAAAGTGAAAGGCAAGGACCTGAGTGAAGAGGCTCCCGAGAGAAATTACCGCAAAGCGAGATTGTTTGGGGGAAGGACTCAAAGTAGGCATGTGAAGAGGGATAGAGCATGATAAAGAGACAGAAAGGAGGGTACAAGGCTTCGAGGACCGATTTGGATAAGCAAGACTGTGTGGAATAGCCAACGAGAATAGGAAGAGATATGGATACACGGCTACAACACAAATATGCGCAAGGAAGGATTACTAACAAGCGAATTAAGGAAGTGAAAGGACGAATAGTGGATGGAATGTGGACAAAAGGATGACATAGATGGAAGGCAATGAAGGCCGAGATAAGAAGTTTCGGATGTTAGGCATGGAGTTAGAAGAAAGATGAGAAACTAGGTATGAACGAAGACTTCATAGAAAGATTGTTGGTATAAGGAGCCCTTAAGCGGGGAGACCATATTATATTAGACCTAAAAGGAATCGCAACACTATCAAGTACTCGAAGAGGAAATCCATTAGCTTGGAATCGGGTACAAAAATATGTCGTGTGTCGCAAAAAAAAATACTTGGGAGAAAAGTAGAGTGAAATGACAATGAGTATACTAAGAGATAGACTTGAGGGTAAAGGAATAGCCTACGGCTGTACCGCAATGGATTGTTAAGTAAAGATCGCGTACTCAACCATGGTCCCCGTTGTGTGATGGTGAACGATCAGAATAGAAAGGAGATGGTCCGAGAAAGACAAGGGCAATGCGTTGGTCCCAGAAATTAGAAAACCCATGATATCGAACAAGGACTCATGAAAAGGTCGAGGGAGTTCGATTATAAGAAAAACGGGCAAAGGATAAAGAACGGGCATAAAGGAAAGAGCGGTATAAAAGGAACCACTCCTCAAAATATTATGACACCTACAGGTTAGTTGAACATTCGAGGACGAATGTTTCAAAGGGGGAGGATGTTATAGCCCGTATTTTGTACTTTTGGAGATTTTGAAGTCGTCGGGAAAGTTAAGGGCGAGACCATTTTCAAAATTATTTTAGTGCATAAGTTGGTTATGAATACTATTTATGAATATTATTGGACGGAAATATTGAGAAAGGCTAGGGGCAAGAAGAGAAATTCGCAAAATGGGCCGTGAAAATAATGCGGAAGGTCGAGGACAAAATGGTAATATTGAGAAAAGTCGAGGGGTAAAACGAATTTCACATGAGTTTCATGAAAGTTCATGAAAGGGTCCATATTTGTATTTTAAGAAAATTCTAGGAAAGAAGAAAAGAATTAGTCATCTTTTGGTAAGTTTGAAGAAAATTCAAGAAAAGAAAAGAAAAGTCAAGAAAAAGAAGAAAAAATCTAGAAAAGGAAGAAGAAAGTTATGTGACCAAACTTGAGAGGGCTTAATTATAAATATGAAAAATTGGTGGGAGACATGTATATATATATGGGATGTCATCTTTTAATTCAAAGAAATTAGAGAGAGAAAGAAAGAAAGAAAGAAAGAAAAAAGAAGAAGAGGGCCAATTCGGCCAAGAAGGAGGGAGAGAGAGAAGATCTAAAAATCTTGCCAAAAAAATTTTGTCTCCATGGTATTTCTACTAATTCAAGGATGCTCTCAGGCATGGTATAGTTGTTGAAGCAAGAGGATTACTCTTTGGTGCAAAACTCCAACCTTAGCTAAGTTGAGAAGTTGTGAAGGAAAGGTAAGAATTCATCTCCTTGTTATGTTATGAATGGTTTGGTATGTTGTAGTAAGTGGAAAGAATGAAATTTATAAGAAAATATGGATGTTGAAGTTGTAGCGTGCATGGGGTGTGTATGTAAGTGATGGACTAATTTATTTAACATGTTGAATTTGTTGTATTGCGGGCTGTTTTGGAGGATTGAATTCATTTCATGTAGTGTGTTGCTTGTTGTGGTGATGACGATAAAAACATGGAAAATTTATGAAGAAATGAATAAATTTTAGAAATCTTGTATTGTTGTAATGTATGAAAAGATGAGAATTCAAGAAAGTATGCATGTAGTATATGGTATGTTGGTTGTTGTTGAAGTAAGAAATAAGTGAAAAAAATTCATGGACGAATGTATATAAGTATAGTGGCCGTGTGTGGTCCTTGTTTGGTGTAGGAGAAAATGAATCAATTCCATTTGGCATTTTGATTGTTATGTTGTTGTTGTAATATAAGGAGATGGATGACAATGCATGAAAACACGAGAAGTGATTATGGTCGAAATAGGTAATTTGGTGTTAATGTAAATTGGTGTAATTTGACATTTTAGTTGTTGTTGTTATGGATCATGTGATGTAAAACGAAGGTCGTGGTTAAAGCTTATTACGAATGTGTGTGTAATGAGATGTATGATTGTTGTGGAATTGGAAGGTTTCGGATAAGGTAAAATGTTGATTGAGTTGTTGAAAATTACGTGAATTGAATTGAATATAAACGGAATGTTATTGATAAGATTGTTGGTATTGTTGGTTTGGTTTGTTGAATTCTCGGATTGACGGTCATGATTAATGAATTTAGAGGAGTTAGATTCTGGGGTGGTATATTTACGGGGGAGATGCGCAAATTTCTGCGGCACTATAAGTGAATGTACTTGAAAGGTTAAGACAAGTATATGTTGATGAATCTAACGATAGTGTCGATCTTCTTGAATGTAGACTAACAAGTCGGACGAACAAGCGTAGCTAGTAAGGCGCGAGCGCGTATGTTAAGGCTCGTCCCTTTTCCTTCTATGGCATGAATCATGCGTTGCGATTTTATAAAATGCTCCCTTAGCGTCCTTATTTTCAAAAGTTAGAAGTTATTATTTCAAAGCATGATTTTCCTTCCTAAAAGTTTATGAATGATTTCCAAAAATATCCATTTTTCTCCAAAATCCAAGTTTTACGATTTTCGAAAGTTTTATGACCAAAACAACGACTATGATTTTAGGATGACCATGATGAGATGCTAGATATGAGGAAATGACTAGAACGAATATGTCAAGGATATGTTCTTACCATGAATATGACGATATGAAATGTTAAGCTATTTTGATAACGACTATTTTAAAGGTTTCAAAGTATATGAAATGATATGTTATGACCCCGTTTTATGATTTTAAATGTTATCCTTCATTGATAGTCTCGCCTTATTATTAGTTCTTCAAGGTGAGATAAAGCGCCCATGATTATTCCATAATACAATCGGAGGTTACCGACCTTACGTCACTCCGATAGAGTTATAGCCTTTCTTCGTGCCCCGCATGCTACGACACGATACATGTATAAGTATACGTATATGTATGTATAGGTATGGGAAGATGGGGAAAAAGGGCAGTTCTTATAGGCGCAGCTGTACCACCGATCGCCTGAGAGAATGATATGATATCGTCCCGGACGCGGGATGCCCGACGCGGATAAGTGGTTAATGGACGAGCCGACGCCCCTACAATATGGTATGTTCTATTTTCTTTATATATGAAAATGAGATGTTTTCAAGAAAGAATACGTACATGTATATACAAACGGGATTCTGGCCGCACGTTCCGCAAAGATAGTATATGGATCGGCCGCACGTTCGTTAAAGATAAGTATACGGACTAAGCCGCACGTTCCGCAAAGATTAAGCATGCATGATTCCGCCTTAAGAGGCACTCATACCTACAGTGTTACAAACTTTCATACATGACATGCTCCATACGTACAAGATACTCTCTTACATGACACGCCTACTTTTCATACCATGTTACCGTTCATGCCTTACATACCTGCAAGAGACATTGCCTGCATCGACCCCTCTTCTTCTCGGGTCGCGTTTCATGCCGCCGCGCAGTACACCTGCATATACGCAGCCGGTGGCAGGCATGATGTCCCAACAAGTTGGCAACTCCAATCATCTCCGGAGTGTCGTCGAGTTCGAGTCGTTGTGCTATGCTATGATGTCTTGTCCGAAGTTAGAGACTTCGCGTACATAGTCGCGGGTTCCGGAGTCAATCCGTGCTATGATACAAGCTTTCTGTACAAGCACATATTTTATTTGATTTAAAAGTAGCAAAGGAATTTTTCAAAGAATCCTATTATGTATACTTGACTTAGAGATTCAAAAAAAAACTTTAGTACGAAGAAGAGCCGGGCAAGTGGGTTCGCTCTTACTCCGGTTATTTTGTCGGTGCCCATCACACCCCAGGCGAGATCTAAGTGACAAGAACAGATCACAATCGAACAGGGGTTACAGAACAAAAATAAACTCGTATAACCAATTGTCTTTGAAATACTTATCATGCATATACATGTTAAGCTGCTCTGTAAAACCGTATCACAATCATGTCATCATATCATCGTACATATTTACCGTACCCGCCCTCTAACGAGACCTTGGGTTAAAATCATCATACGCCTGTCATTTATCGGAAATCATATGCGAATTACAGAAAACATGTATAAAAATCAGAATGCCAGAATACTTACTTCTGAACATAAATCATGCGTATCAAAAATATATGTCATATGCGGTCCATAGTGGGGACCCGGACGAACGTGGTCGCCCTCTCCGCTGGGCGCCACAACTCATCATACTTCGGAAGTTTTGCATATCTCCGAACACATCCTCCGTATCACATCATAATTCGTATCTCATCATACTTCGTATCATATCATATATCAAAACTCATCATACTGGAATATAACAACGCGCACGATACATAAATTTCCCGACTCGCGAAGGAATTAACAATAATGTGCACGAGCGTAATCGTGGGAATTATATGCAACTTAAAAATATCTATAACCATATGCAATGTAAACATTTACAAAAACTTAATAAATTAATCAAAACAAATCATTATTTACAAATTAGGACAATAGTCCACCATGTTTCTTCCGAATGCCACGGTACATATCAAACCGAACTTTAAAGATCATAACTTCGTATCGGAATCATGTACATAACAATTCTCACTTACGTACTACATAAGTAAGTAATCATTAAGGGTTAAAACGATAATCACATTAAGTCTTTTTCGGAAAATAGTTAAGTCTAGGCATGGAAAAGTCTCGTGGCCCGCCTGACAGGTGTCAAACCAAACCGAGGCCCGCCTATGAGAGTTGGGGATGTTATTCATTATGGAACATCCTATGAGAGCGTTTTCGAGCGATCCGAGCCCGTTTATGAAAGTTACGGTGTTAGTAGTTGCATGATCTTCAAAACAAAATTATTCATGTAACACTTGAAAAATCCAATCATATAAAAACAAAGAACTCTATTCCGACTACATTAAGAGGTCAACTTAAGAGATTAAGAAGCGTATACAAGCTCGGATCGTAAGAATAGAATCACCCCGAGACTCATATCATAACCTACTTAACACTAGGACATGCCAAAAGAAGGAAAGAGTAGCCTCACATACCTCGTTTGCTTCCTTAGCTAATCCAAACTCAGGCCTCGGCTCCCCAAGGTCTACACAACGTCAATAAGTATCAACCATTAGCCATAAGCGTTTAGGAATTTAATTCCAAACTCGCACCCAATTCTACAGAAATTTGGGCAGCACCTCCCCTATAAATCCAACAACCCCGAGAATTCAACTCGGCTAATTCGACAACAACCATACCAACAGCCATTCTAACAACATCCATAAATGATTCAAAACGCATTCTAACATTAATAATTCCTTTCTATACAATTCGACAACATTTCATTTATATTCAAATAAACTACATACGATCAAGCCAATACCAATGCTCACATATTCAAGTAATAATCCGAGGTCATTCAATCAAGATTCAAGAACATTTCAAGCTATCCGCAAAGCATTCAAATCAGCCCATCCAATATACCATGCCACCCGAACCCCTCCAAGTTCAAGAAAACAATTAAGAACACATTTCTTCCTTCCAAATTCATCAACTACACTAGCAACTCACACATTGACAACATTATTTCCATAAATTCAAGAAACTATATTAGAATTTCATTAACTTCAACAACAACTACAAACGAGTGTAACTTCGATTTGAACCATTAAACTTTCATTCTCAACATGGAATCCATAACAACAACAACTAAAACATCAAGTAAAATTTGCGCATCTTATCCTACCAAGAACAGCCCCTACACGGCCACTCCTCAACATATATCATTCCATGAGTTTCATTCATTTTCTACACACTACAACAACACACAAACATGCTAAATGCAATTAATTAATCACTCCTCCTACACAACACATATCACACGGCCACCACACTCACACACACGGTTCAACTTCCACATCCATATTTTTATGAATTTCATGCATTTCCACCTACTATAACATGCAAAAACCATTCATGACATATAAAAGAAAAGATTGAATCATACCTCTTTCACTTGGTTCTTCAAGTTGGCTATGCTTTGCACCTTGAACCAACACTTGTTCTTACTACTCCAACGACTTCACCACGTTGTTATGCACCTTCTAAGGAGTGGAATTGCTAGAGAGAATTTTTTTTTTTTATCAACTTTCTCTTGGCTTGCTCGGCACCAAGCTTGGCCGAATGGCCTTTCTATTTTTCTCTCCCACTTTCTTGAAATTTCTAGAGGTAAGAATGATGAAAATGTGATGAATTAATCCTCTAATAATACATATATTAAGCTTCCATGTGGCCATGGCCCACACCTCATGTGGCCGGCCACATGGCCTTATTTTTCATGAAATTTCAACTTCCAAAAATTAACTTTTGGCCCCCAAATTTTTCATGAGATGCCTAACTTTCCATAATCCACTTTTAATCCCAAATTCCATAATATCTCATGCCAATAAAATCATAAGCAACTCATGCCTTGAAATAAAGTCGTGGTTAAAAAAAAATCTCTACTTCGTGTCCCGGAATCCTCTTGTCCTTAACGTATCGTAGTTAGTTCGGATTATCCCGACATACCAAATACGGGATATAACAACCTTAAGGTACCAAGGCAGATTATGTGTCCAGATGTAGATGGGCATAGAGAGTGCATTATGTCAGAAGCTCACAATTTCAGGTGTTCCATTCACCCAGGCTCCATTAAGATGTATCATGATCTTAAAGAGATTTATTGGTGGAATGATATGAAGAAGAATGTAGCAGATTTTTTGGCTAAGTGTCTGAACTGTCAAAGAAGTGAAATTCGAACACCAGAGGCCTGGTGTCTTAGCTCAGAATATTGATATTCTTGTCTGGAAATGGGAGATGATAAATATGGACTTTATAATAGGTCTACCTCGTTCATCTCGCAGATATGATTCAATTTGGGTGATTATGGACCGGCTCACTAAGTCACTGCACTTTTGGCCAGTAAAGACCACCGATTCGGCAGAAGATTATACCAAGTTGTACATTCATGAGATTGTCAGATTGTAGGGGACCCCAGTGTTTAGTATTTCAGATCATGGTGCTTAGTTCACAGCGAACTTCTGGAAATCCTTTCAGAAGGGATTGGGTACTAAGTTGAACCTCAACATAGCTTTTCATCCTCAGACAGATAGCCATACAGAGCGTACTATTCAGACTCTTGAGGACATGTTGAGAGCATGGGTCCTAGATTTCAAAGGTAATTGGGATGACCACTTGCCTCTCATTGAATTTTCTTATAACAACAGTTATCGTGCTAGCATCAAAATGGCAACGTTTGAAGCTCTTTATCGGTGAAGATGTATATCACCCATTAATTGGTTTGAAGTTGGTAAAGCAGAACTGCTTGGACAAGATTTGGTCTATCAGGCTATGAAGAAAGTCAAATTAATTCAGGAACGTTTGGGAATGGCTCAGAGTTGCCAGAAGTCTTACACCGATGTGAGGCAAAGAGACTTAGAGTTTCAAGTTGATGATTGGGTATTCCTTAAAGTTTCACCTATGAAGGGTGTTATGAGATCTGGCAAGAAGGGAAAGCTCAGTCCCAGATATGTTGAACCTTATAGGATCCCGTGAAGGGTTGGTCAAGCAGCTTTATTTTGAATTACCACGAGAATTGGCTGCTGTTCATCTAGTATTCCATATGTCTATGTCGAGGAAGACTGTGGGAGACCCGTCGTTGGTTTTTCCTGTTGATTCTATAACAGTTAAGGATGGCCTCATCTATGAGGAGATCCTCGTAGCCATTCTTGATCGTCAGGTTCGCAAGTTGAGAACTAAGGAAGTTGCTTCGGTTAAAGTTTTATGGAGAAGTCAGAAAGTTAAACAAGCTACATGGGAAGCCGAAGAAGACATGAAATCCAAGTATCCATATTTGTTTGAAGAGCAAGCAGAGAACGCCCAAGGTAACCTTTCCATAGTCCATGTCATGTCATGTCTCATGTTTCACGCTCATGTCATATGTCCAGTGCCCATGTTCCATGTCTCAATATTCATGTTTCCATATAACCATGTCATGTTATTTCAGTCTCCATGCTTCACGTCATGTTTTCTCACATTTATGTATTCAAGTCATGTCTAGCAATATTCCTAACCATGACGAATGATCCCAACGGGGAGATATTGTAACACCTCACACCTTTAAACGAGGCTATAATTCATGATTTGGGACTTAGAAATCATACGGGAAGTGTTGCAATTTAATTTGCTGCAGTTAAGCAAAATCTCATTTTCACGACCAGATATATGGACCGTAAAATAATATACGGCCCGTACTTCTATTTCGTATAAGGCGAGTACAGAAATCCCAGTTTCTGCCAAGTTTGTGAAATGCTTCGATACAGATCTTATAATGTTAGACGAACCATATTTTCAGTCCGTGGAACTCGTTTGGGAAATTCCAGTTTCTGGAATTTTAGTCATTGTTAGATACGGTCAATTTATATGGACCGTATAACTTTATAGGACCCTATAAGTTGGCGTATAAAATCCCGACTCAGTTAAGTATAAATACGTCATGTTCAGTTCTTTTTCCACTTTTCACAATCTCCAATCCCTAGAGCAAAGGTTTTCTCCTCCCAACAATCCAAAACACCAAGGTAAGCCTATTTGAATCATTCCAAGTCAATTCTAACATGTATTCATGCGATCTAATGAGAGTTCATCATTCCTAACCTAGGTTTTTCAAGACAACTCATTTAAAGGATTCAAAACTAAAGCTTTAGGGATACTTCTTCAAGTTCAAATTATTGATAGAAGTTTTGGAGCATTACCAGGTATGTAGGATTTCTATCTACATGTGGGAACATCCTTGTTCTTTTCCACGCCACATTATTCCATGATTATGCAAGAGTTCACTAAACTAGGATTTTTAGCTAAGTTCATGATAACCCTAAGTCCATGCATCATGATTTACCATGTTTGAAATATATATATATATCCGTTGTTGCATTCCTAATCTTCCATTTTGGCTATTGGAAATCCATCTGTAATCCATGAAGACCCATATATTGCATTCCATGGGTGTCTACATGCAAGTCATTAAATATTATGCTTACTGTAATGAATATCCTACATGTCTACATTTTTTCATGCAAATAAATTAGATAATCTTTATCCATGATTATGAAACAAGATAACATGTTATACTACAAGTCATGTTTTTAAGAAATTCATGGGCTTCTCAGCCAACTATATCATGTTCATGTTTTTGGGAGTTGCACAAATTACCGAGAAGGTTTTAAACCTGAAACTACGTATGCCAACATAGAGTAAGGATCGCTCAGCCCAGTAGGACGATTCCTTCATATATTCCCCATTGAGGGATATGGATCCATTCATGTCATGTTCATGCCTTGTACCCCGGCAAGGTACAAGATGGCTTAACTGATCGGGCAGAGATCAGACGCCACATACTAACGTGGTGGTTACATGTCGGTTATGCTAATGCTCTCCCACAGATATTTTTACTCATGTTATATATATATATATATATATATATATATATGTATTCATGTTCATGCTCATGACTAGGTTTAAGTTTCAATTACAGATCTTATCATGTTATTTCATGTATCATGCTTATTACATTCAATTTCTTTACATACCAAAGACATTCAATATGCTGACGTCCCTTTTCTATTGCCTCGAGGGCTCGCATTTCACGATGCAGTACGAATTTACGACGCCGCATACGCCGTAGGATTTGCTCGTATCGAACCTTGGTGAGCCCCATCTTATTCGGGGTGTTATCCTTATTTATTTTCATGTCATGTTTAGCAAGTTAAGGTATGCCAAATTGTCCTGTAAGTATGTTTTCTATGTCAGATTCATGATAGAGGTTTCATAGACTAGTCAGACAGCTATGTCAATGCTCAGAGTTATGTAGCTATCTTTCGCTCAGTTTATGATATTTCCGCATTCACTTTTATACAAGTATTTTATTAAATATATTATGACTTCTCATGTTTTGTTAAGGCTCATCATTTTCATGTTATATTCCGCTCATATTTGTCCCCCATGTTGATTCAGCAAGCCATGTGGTTTGCTCGGTCACATGCAGTCAGGCATCGAGTGCAGTGTTACGCTCAGGCCATGGTTCGGGGCGTGGATTATTGTGTGGGTGTCACGACCCCAACATCCGTGAGTAGAACCCACCCAAATCCCCTAGTGGGCGAACCATCTACTTAACCAACCATCCAAGCCATTATCCAATTACTTAGCCAATTTTATAGAATTCAAGGATATACCAAGTGTAAATATCTCCAAAAGTCTAGTCATGCCATAATTAAATAAAATCTGTGAAAGTCTAAACTATTACAACCCTAAAATTCGAAAGTCATCGTATAAGGACTTTAACATAACTGTCTAAGAAAGAATCGCTGTCTAAAAATAACATAAATATCTAAAATGAGATAGACATCTAAAATAGGATAGATAGTCAGGTGGCCTGGCATGGATAATGGATCACCCTCGAATCTTTCGAAAACTGGCCTCAAGCTAAATATGAGGTCTCGTAGAAGTCCCTGGATCACAATCTGCACTAAAAAGAATGCAACAAGGTAATATCAGTACAAACACTATGTACCAATAAATATCATAGGCCGACTAAGATTAGTATCAGGCATACAATCACAAAATCAATAACAAAGATATAACCACACGAAATCATCAACAAGAATCATCCAATCACCGAAATATCATCCAACACGGTGATAGATAAATCCACACAAATAGAAATCAATAAGAGTAACTCAACCCACTTAATCACCAAACACAATCGTAAAACAAAAATTATCTCAAATGTCACATATCCGTACGCACATGCTAAATGGTAGTGTTTGACCCATTAGTCATAACACAACGCAGGGGACCCACGGTGTCCATGTATCCTCGTTCTGAAATCTTACCTCGGATTATGAGCCTTTAACTTAGGCCACATCCTCACCCCCTGTCAAATGTGCCTCTTCATATTTATACATCTTTCTCATCACAATATATTTCCGTTCCACAATCAATAAGGAATGCAAACAATCAAGATCAGGGAACACAAGCACCATATCACAAGTCATATCAAGACTCAAAAATCAATTCATCAATAACCATGAATAAGGGATTACTCCAAGTCAATAAGAAGAGTATATATGGATCAACAAGAAGAGTATATATGAACTCCTTCTTTATCATTTCATATCAATTCATCATATAAATAATCAATCTATATCAAACTGTAGGAATTATCAACCACACTTTATGTCTGAAGCCCTAATCATGCTTCTCCAATCAATTTCGTATCACATACAATCAACTAATTAAAGTCTAACTCAAGTAGACCATAACCTACCTCAAAGCAGAACTGGAACAATGTAATCACTCCGCAATAGCTTTTCCCTTTCGTAAAGCTTGCGAATTTTCTTAGTCTAGAAATATAGAGCTATATGAGTATTTAAGTCATCCACTCAAACAATACAACACCTTAGGGAAAAGAACCCAATTACATTCTACCCTTTTTAGTGGGTGAACTATCACAAAACGTGAATTCATCATAACATCAACCCCAAACCATCATACTATTCCCATTCATGGGTTCTCTAATCAATTCAACCCTTTTTTTCTAGTAGCTTTAAAGCTAACGTTATCATCTTTATGAAACCCTAGGTCTCAATCAACAAGTTCCACCATTAATAGACAAATTCTCATCCTAGAAAGTAATAATATACATTCCTAGATGATTAAACAATAATAAAATCAACAACCCATTCATTAATCAAGGGTTTTCTTAAGTTCTTGGGTTTTACCCCTTTAATTCACCATTGATGGACCTTTAACTACTCATGGAATCTATCATGATGATGGAATTAACAAAGTCAAGGATTGAGACTTACCTTTCAAGCGCACTTTAGCCCTAGCCTTAAATTTTCGCCACAACAGTTCTTGGAATATGTTTTGGTGTTATGTGAGGAATGGGCTTGGAATAAAGAATATAAAACACGGATTCTACCTCCCGTCGACCTCTCCAAAGGGTCGGTGTCTCACTACAAAGAGTCTCGCTATAGCGGGAAAGCTCCCGCTATGGCGGACCTCATTAAAGTCCAGCCTCCCACTGCGGCGACCCACAACCCGCTACGACGAACCCACTGCAGTGGGCCATTTTGACCAATAGCTTGGGTTTTTGCACCAATTTTCATCCAAAAATCCCAACATCAATCAAAGGCCCTGCAGACACAAACAAAACATGTACATATACATAAAAACACGCTATCGACTCACCCGCAGCCTCAGAATTCCCAACAGACGTCTAGTTTTTCTAAGTCACCCTCCATAATGACCTAGTGGATCATTTCAGTAGGTTTATCTTATTTCGGTGATGAAATGTTTTTTGTTGATAAGTTCTTGTGGTTATTTACTATTGTGCCTATCTGTCTATTTTATTAATTTTGTGATTGTATGCATGATACTAATCTTAGTCGGCCTATGATATCTACCAATACATAGTGTTTGTACTGATACTACCTTGTTGCATTCTTTTGAGTGCAGATTGTGATCCATAGACATCTACCAGACCTTATATTTAGCGTGAGGCCAGTTACCGACAAATTTGTGGGTGAGCTCCTATCCATGCCAAGCCGCCTGAAGATCTTTCTTATTTTGGATGTCTATTTCATTTCAGACATTTATGATTATTTCAGACAGTTGTTCATTCTTTAGACGTTATGTTTTAGAGTCCTTTTCCGATCACTTTTGGATCTTTGGTGTTGTAATAGTTAGGACTTCCGCACCTTTATTTATTTATGGCATGACTAGACAGGTTGGAGAATTATTATTATTATTATTATATTCTTGAATGTGTTAAAACTGATTAATTAAATAATGATTGGATAAGAGGATTGGTTCGCCTACTAGGAAAATTAGTGTGGGTGCCACTCACGGCTATTTGGGTCGTGACAGATATTAACTGTGATTGGTGGTGGTGATGATAAGTGAGAAGGAAACATCTGAGATTCTTTGGATAGACTTGATATAGTAGCCATCTCTGGGCTGTGTATGGAATGGCTAGTGATGTGGAACCACCTCTGGGCTGTGTGCGTAGGGGTTGGTGTTGTGGAGTCATCTCTGGGTTGCGTGCGGAGTGACTAGTACATGGACTTCACGGTTCCCCCATGGCTCATGACTGTCGAGGCATGAAGGTATTTCGTTTGTAGCATATGTGTACAGAGACAGACATTTGGCCATTGCATTGCATATGCACTCATTACTTCATTCATACATCATATTTATTCTGACTTGATATTCGTATCACTTGTGATATTTATTCTTGGACTGTATTGTGGTTGTACTTGATTGCGATCATGTCTACTCTTCAGTTCCTTTCTTTATATATGTTAGCTAACTATTTTTGGCCTATGATACCTACAATACATAGTATTTGCACTAATATTACCTTTCCGTACTCTTTTTTGAGTGTAGATTTAGTGACAGGCTCCACTTCTACCCTTCGCGAGTGATCCCGAGGCCCAGCATTAGAGTGTCCAGGGTGAGCATCTGACGAGCTCGCTGCTCGGAGAATCATCTATCTCTGTCTTTACTTACTTCCATTTAGACAGATATTTTTCACTTTTGGACTTGTATTTTGAGATATTTACTTTTATGTTTCCTCGTGAAGCTATTCTTCATTGACAGTCTCACCGTATAATAATCGTTCCTCCAAAGTGAGACAAAGCGACCACGATTAATCCATAATATGATCGGAGGCTACCGACCTTACGTCACTCCGATAGATACATGACTTTCTTTGGGCTCTCATGCATGCTACTTATATGATATATAAATATGATATATGTATATGTATATCGGGAATATGGGAAAGGGCGAGAGAGTGTTATATACGCGTAACCACCGATCAACTGTATAGTATGACATGATGACCGTCCCTTCCGACGCGGGATATGTGGTTATGGATCGGGCCGTACGTTCCGCAGCAATATAATATATATATATGGATCGAGCCGCACGTTCCGGACTAAGCATGCATGGTACCCACCTAAAAGGCACTCAGATGTTCAGGTTACTCTTTATCTCATGATATGTTCCATATTTTCGTCTTGTTAATATTCATGCTTTGTATCCTTCCATATGTTGTTACTCATACCTTACATACTCAGTACATTGCTCGTACTGATGTCCCCTCTTGTGGACGGCGTTCGTGCCGAGTAAACGAGAGTCGATCCCCGAGCCCCGGGTATTGGGGGCGCTCCATTGTTTCCAGCTTTCCTTTCCACTCTTTTGGTACATATTTGGGGACG